>NC_053433.1:49448859-49706288 GCF_007990345.1 Gossypium hirsutum | reverse complement strand
TGATGGTTATTAGCCGAATATACTAACATACATATACATGTGAAATCGATTGTAAATATTTAGCAAGGTGGTTAACTAGTTAAATTATTGATTAGCTCAAGGAGCTAAAGGAGGTGAATCGAGCAAAGGCAAAAAAAGGTTATCGAGTAGCCGAGTTGGAACCGTCTTACCCAACACGAGTAAGTCATTAAGCATGTAGTTGGTATTATTTCAAATGGTCATAATGTGTATGTATTGATGCTGAATGGAATGAATAAATATACATATATATATATAGCATGTACGTATGTGATGATAAATTGTTGAATGAAAGAAAAGAGGTAAGATGTACTGAGTTGTTGATCTCGGCACTAAACGTGCGGGATAACCATTTATGACCATGAGATTGGCACTAAGTGCGCGGGATTAAATTGTACAGCACTAAGTGTGCGATTCGACTATGTTACACTAAGTGTGCGAAATGAATATGATGCACTAAGTGTGCGAATTGATCATGCGGCACTAAGTGTGCGAGTTTGACTATGTAGCACTAAGTGTGCGATTTGATTACATAGCACTAAGTGTGCGAGTTGATTATATAGCACTGAGTGTGCGGGCTCAATATACATTCGTGAATCATTATGGACACTATGTGTGCGACACTATTGAGTCGATCGCGGACAGCGGATCGGGTAAGTGTCTTGAGTACATGGCTAATATGTGCTATGCTTATACTTGGTGTTGAGCTCGGTAAGTTGAACCTATGTGACAACTATACTTGAAGTCACGTACATAAAAATTTATCGTAGGATGGGTGAAAGGCCGTTTTGTTGTTTGATTGTAACGAAAATAAATTGATTTATGAAAATGCTTCAATGTCCTATTGATGAGTATATGGATTGTGAATGCATGAATTGATATGAAATTGAATCGATAGGTTGGAGAACTATGGCATGGTTCGGTATGGATGGAGTAAATTGTCTCATTCCATTTTGTTTCCTCTTGTGATAATGTTATTGATGTATAGTAGTGCATTGCTTATGACTTACTGAGTTATAAACTCACCCAGTGTTTCCTTGTCACCCATTATAGGTTGCTTGGACTCACCTATTTTTGCGGGGTCGGGCCGTCATCGAAGTCATCACACCGGATAGCAAGTTTTGGTACTTTCTTCTTAGTGTGCTTAGAAGATCATTTTGGCATGTATAAGCTAGTACGTTGTGTTTGAATTATGGCATGTAAACTTTAAGCCATGCGAAAATGGCACGAATGTTCGATTGAGTTGGATCAAGGGTAGGCATGAAATGGACCTAGTTACTTTCGTAACAGATGCTGGCAGCAGCAGTGTCATGAGATTGAAAAATCACTAAAAATAGTAGGAGTGGAATTAATTGATGAATAAATTATGTAATCGAAGCTCGATGAGTCTGCTTTCATGAGGAAGTAACGAAAAGATCATATGGGCAGTATATTAAGAGATAATCAGATTTTTGTGGGACACGGACAGAACGGTTTCTGGATTCCCTGCTCCGACTTTGGAAATTCATTATAAATTAACCAGAGATAATTAGGGGTCGTACCATATATGTACAGATTCCTCTCTGAGTCTAGTTTTCATAGAAAGAAACGGAATCAGTATGAAGCCCTGTGCAGGGAGATATCTAAGTCGTAATGGGCAAAGGTCAGTGTAGTCGACCCCTGCAACTTGGGAGACTTTGACTAATAAACTGTACTAATTGGCCCGACCAAAAATTCTAGAAAAAAATACATAGATGGGCACATGAGTCTAGTTTCTGGGAAAAATTACAAAACTGATTTTCGAGTTACGAAACTCAAGATATGATTTTTAAAACGACTAGTACACAGATTGGGCAGTGTCTGGAAAATAAGTTTTGTAAGGGGTTAAAGTCAGTTAACACCTCGTGTTCGACTCCGGTGTCGGTTTCGGGTTCGAGGTGTTACAGTGAAAGTGATACGATCACGGCTTCCCATAAGCCAAGTCCAAACCGAGATCCGATGGTGCTACCTCAAGGGCCGAACACAAGGGCTCGTGCAAAACAATTTAAAGAAGCTGTTATAGCTTTAGTTCAGCATGTGTGGGATGATGTCAATGCTAGACCTATCGAACCAGTTAGTGTCCATTTTGGAAATCCATGCCGAACTTTTCTACAAGTTCATTTCAGCTCACCAAGCTCACCTTCAGTTCAAGTTAGCTCCCATGTAGCTCCACACCAGCTCATTAGCTCGGGACCAGCTCATTATTAGCTCACGAGTTTAGGCCCAGCTCGGGTTTAACTCATGAATTAACCATCAGCTCATGGAGTTCACTTTGAATTCATTTGACTACTATTGACTTTTTAAATAATAAGTTCAATAATTAGTTAATTAATATCCTACATATTAAATTTAGTTCACATTAGTTATATTAAGTATGTCTTAAAAGTGTTTATTGATGATAATTAAATTTGTCATAACCGAATTTAATGTTGATATATGTGTTCACATTAGTTTGAATTAATTATGTTCACATTTCTTGTAGGAACGCAATGGACATGTGGAGATTAAAAGCAAGCATGAATTTGAAGGTGCATGGACAGTTGGGGGGCTTGAATCTCTTAGGTGCATGTTCGGCCAAGTGCATGTATGACCATATTCAATGTCTTTAAGGTTCATGAATGTTTCCATTCATGTATGGTGTGCTATCTCTTCATTCTCCAAGGTGACCATTCGGCCAAAGGGCACTCACACATGCATGAAGATAGCTTGGCCAATTAGCTTCCCCATGACTCTCCTTAATTCGTTCACACCTATGTTCACATGGCAAGACCATTCGGTTCACCTTGTTCACACTAGAAGACTCTTCAACATTCGGTTTCACACACATGATGGCCCTTGGAGTGTCCACAATTAATTCATACTTTTTGGCCAAACATTGCTTCATTTAACAAGGTTGGCCGAATCTACAAGTGACCATTAGATATCATGCATTCACTTTGAGTTTTCTTAAGCATGAAGATGCATTCATCCACCATTCCCAAAACCGAATCTGGTCATGCTTATTAAGAGTTATTTTTCTAGAATTTTCTTTTAATTAATGTGTAAGTATGAAAGGCCATTCGACTACCTAGACTTAGGCTTATAAATACTTGTTCAATTTCCATGTAAAGGACTTTTTGAAACTTTTGTTAATGTTATGCTGCCAAAATCATGAGGCAAACTTTTCTTATATTTCGTTCAAAGATTCGTTTGGCGTTCCTAGCGTTCTAGTTGTGTCAACCGTGTTCTTTGTCGTACCCGAACTTATCACTAATCGTAGTGTGGCGTTCAACATACCGAGGTTCCTATCTTGTTAGATAGTGGGTCGAGGTTTCCCTTACCAAACCTATAGCCGAACTCAAAAGGCTAAATCAACGGGTCGATACCATTTCGGTATTTGGTTCTTGAAAGTACCTTTAGTAGTTCAAACCCGTTCTTTCTTCTTTACCTAATCGAACCTAAACCGACCAATTTGTTCATACCATTTTGTTCCTACCCTTTCGTTCCTACCATTCCATTCGTACCCCTCTTTCTACTCTGACTATACCTTCAACTCAATTAATCCTAACGTAACTTCTCGTAGATGATCGGGCAATCTACACACGACTCGACTCTTCCCGAGACGGTTCGTATCATCTGGTATCAGAGCTACCTAAAACGAGAAGCTTAGACGTTCGAAGCGGAGCATTCCCGAGGTAGGTTCAGAAAAAAAATTGTATATCGAAGTTTTCTCATTTCGGTTAGTTTGTTATTGTTGCTATAAAAACAAAAAAATCTACGTAGCCGAAGAAAAAAAATCGTGTACAAAAGTGTTTTTATTGTATTTAGCTTGTCGATATAGTACAACAAAAAAAAGTTATACAAGTTAAAAAAAATCAAAAAAAATTCGAAAAAAAATAAAAAAAATCGAAAAAAAAGTGATTTATGCAATTCAATTGTTATTTGATCGTCAAGCTTTGATCTGATATAGTTCCCGACCCTTCTTCTATTCTACTCTCCCTAATTCGCCACATTTTTTACCCAATTCCCTATTCTTTCAGCCTACCCTATATCGAATACAT
The DNA here is from genome assembly GCF_007990345.1 of Gossypium hirsutum. Lineage (NCBI taxonomy): Eukaryota > Viridiplantae > Streptophyta > Magnoliopsida > Malvales > Malvaceae > Gossypium > Gossypium hirsutum. Next base: position 49,702,212 of record NC_053433.1, on the reverse strand, counting down.
CAATCACTTTCTATCCCTTTTGAACCGACCACCTAGACCAAGGACCGAGCCTTAACGAATCTGCTTATGAAATTATGAGAAAAGTCAAGAGAGGTAAAAGGCAAGAGAGCGTGAGCGCATTCGAGGGGAGGTAAAAGCAGAACTAAGAGTGTAAACACGAGTGTGAGTGTCATCAAGCTTCTTTCTTTCTGAGCGGATTGAGAGGATTTGTTTGTGAGGCTATCTTAAACGAATAGATGTCCCAAAATAGTGGACAAAACATGGAAGAACAACAAGGGCGACAACCCGTCAGAAACGTTCCAGATTTGCAAATGCAAGCCCTTTTGCGTGAGATGGAACGATTACTTGATCGAAGGCTTAATCCTCTTGAAGATCGACTTTACCAAGTCGAGGCCCAAAGACAACACGATGAATATCCTGAAGTTGCTAGGCAAAGATGTGAAGGGCCCAATCAACGACGAAGACAACCAAGGGTTCAAGATGATGTTAATGAAAATAGTGAAGATGAAAGCGATCACGGGTCTAACACAAGCCTAGAAAGGAGACGTCCCTGAAACCGTGGACAAGTAGATCGAAGGCGGGAAGATGATGACTTGAAGAATATCAAACTCTCCATTCCTCCTTTCCAAGGTAAATCTGATCCCGAGGCGTACCTTGAGTGTGAGAAGAAAATCGAACTAGTGTTCGAATGTCATAACTACTCTGAAAATAAGAAAGTCAAACTCGCCGCAATTGAGTTTTCAGATTACGCAATGATATGGTGGGATCAGTTGACCACTAGTCGAAGGTGTAACGGGGAGCATCCGATTTCCACTTGGACCGAAATGAAGGCGGTTATGCGACGACGATTCATTCCATCCTACTATCATCGGGAGTTGCATCAAAAACTCCAAAATCTCATCCAAGGGACGAAGAGTGTGGAAGATTATTATAAAGAAATGGAAGTGGCTATGATCCGTGCCAATATACAAAAAGATCGAAAAGCCACAATGGCTCGCTTTCTAGCGTGACTTAATCGAGAGATTGCAAATGTCGTAGAACTGCAACATTACATTGAGGTTGTGGACATGGTCCACATGGCTATCAAAGTGGAGAAGCAGTTGAAGCGAAAAGGTACCACCCGAGCCTATCCTAACACCAATCCTTCTAAATGGGGCCAAAGCACAAGCAAGGGTTTTCCAACAAATCGAACGAAGGATTCTTCAACAATAGCTAAGGCGAATAAGCCTATTGCCGAGTCAAGTAAAGGTAAGGCTCCTGAAAGTTCCACCGCCCGTTCAAGGGACATAAAGTGCTTCAAGTGTCTTGGTCGTGGACATATAGCGAGTCAGTGCCCGAATAGACGTACCATGGTGATAGCGCTGACGGTGAGATTGAAACGGAGGACGAGGAAGAGAACGATCCTGAATCGAATTTCGAAGTTGAGGAGGACTTAGAACAACCCATTGAAGGTGAGTTACTCGTCGTCAAGCAAAGCCTAAGTCTTCAAAGTGTGGAAGACGAACAACAACATGAGAACATTTTTCATTCGAGATGTCAAGTGCAAGGGAAAGTGTGTAGCATCATAATCGATGGAGGGAGTTGTACAAACGTGGCAAGCACCCTCATGGTAGAAAAGTTGGGGCTGTCAACCACCAAGCACCCGAATCCATACAAGCTTCAGTGGCTTAACGATGGCGGTGAACTCAAAGTGACAAAACAAGTCCTAGTGTCCTTTAGCATCGGGAAGTATTCTGATGAAGTATTATGCGATGTAGTACCGATGCACGCGGGCCATTTACTTCTAGGACGACCATGGCAGTTCGACCGATGGGTGATGCATGACGGTTACACTAATAGATACTCCTTCAAACATCTTGGCAAGAACGTGACACTTGCACCCCTCACTCCGAAGCAAGTGTACGAGGATCAACAAAAACTTAAACTTTCAGTGGAACAAGCAAGAGAAAAAGAAAAGAGTGCAAAAAAGAAAATTAAGGAAAAAGAGAGAGAAAAGACTAAAAATGCGAGAGAAAATAAAAAGAAACAAAAACAAGTAAAAAGTGGAGAGGAAAAAGAAAGTGGAAAAATGAGTGTGTTTGCGAGGGTGAGTGATATCCGGCGAGCGATGTTTTTGAGACAGCCTATGTATGTATTTGTGTACAAGGAGGCATTGTTGAATACTAACGAGTTACCTGAAAACTTGCCTGCTTCTGTATTGTCTTTGATTCAGGAATTTGAAGACATATTTCCGGACGAAATACCAAGTGGGCTGCCCCCTATCCGAGGCATCGAACATCAAATAGACTTAGTACCCGGAGCTGCACTACCCAACCGTCCTGCTTATCGGAGTAATCCCGAAGAAACGAAGGAATTACAAAAGCAAATTACTGAACTCCTAGACAAAGGATACATCTGAGAGAGCTTAAGTCCCTGTGCGGTGCCGGTGCTGCTTGTACCCAAGAAAGATGGGTCGTGGAGGATGTGCGTGGATTCTCGTGCCATCAACAAAATCACTATCAAGTATCGACACCCGATACCCCGTCTTGACGACATGCTTGACGAATTAAGTGGAGCCCAGATTTTCACGAAAATCGATCTTAAAAGTGGCTATCATCAAATACGAATGCGAGAAGGCGATGAATGGAAGACGGCCTTCAAAACGAAATTGGGTTTGTACGAATGGTTGGTAATGCCATTCGGCCTTACAAATGCTCCCAGCACTTTTATGAGATTGATGAACCATGTATTACGTGCGTTTATTGGTAAATTTTGTGTTGTATACTTTGATGATATCTTGGTCTACAGCAAAACTTTAGAGGAGCACGTACCACATTTACGAGCGGTGTTGGAAACTTTACGAAAAGAGGTATTGTATGCTAATCTCAAAAAGTGTTCATTTTGCACTGATAAAGTTGTGTTTTTAGGTTATGTCGTGAGTGCCAACGGTTTGGAGGTGGATCAAGAAAATGTTCAAGCGATTCAAGAATGGCCGCGTCCGACGAACATTAGCCAAGTTCGAAGCTTCCATGGATTGGCTAGCTTCTACCGTCGATTTGTGCCCAACTTTAGTACCATTGCAGCACCCTTAACAAGCGTGATTAAGAAAAACTCCGCATTTCACTGGTCTGAAGATCAAGAACGTTCATTTAATTTGATTAAAGAATGTCTTGTGAAAGCTCCTCTATTGTCCCTTCCAGATCTTACTAAAACATTTGAAATTGAGTGTGACGCTTCAGGTGTAGGGATCGGGGCTGTGTTGACCCAAGACGGAAGACCGGTGGCGTACTTCAGTGAGAAATTAAGTGGCGCTTCCCTCAATTATCCGGTGTACGACAAAAAGATGTATGCCTTGATTCGATCACTTGAAACTTGGCAGCACTATCTAAGACCGAAGGAGTTCATGATTCATTCCGATCACGAAGCACTTAAGTTTATTAAAGGTCAGCATAAACTCAACAAACGACATGCGAAATGGGTCGAGTATTTAGAATCATTTCCCTACGTCATCAAATACAAGAAAGGTAAAGAAAATGTAGTGGCTGATGCCTTGTCACGGAGATATACCTTATTGACCACTCTTGATTCTAAGTTACTTGGTTTTTATCATATGAAAGAGTTGTATGCTAATGATGAGGATTTTGGAAATATATATGCTGCTTGTGAAAATGGGTCTTTTGAGAAATTTTTCAGGTACGAAGTGTTTCTTTTTAAAGAAAATAGGTTGTGTATACCACAAGGCTCCATTCGAGAGTTACTTGTGTTGGAGGCGCATAGTGGTGGCCTGATGGGACACTTTGGAATAAGCAAGACATTGTTGACCCTCCATGAACATTTTTACTGGCCGCGAATGCGGAGAGAGGTGGAGTGGATCTGTGAACGCTGCCTAATTTGTAAACGGGCTAAGTCGAAGGTCCAACCTCATGGACTTTACACACCACTTCCCATTCCCGACACCCCGTGGACCGATGTCTCTATGGATTTTATTCTTGGATTACTGAAAACTAAGACAGGGAAGGACTCAATCTTTGTTGTAGTCGATAGATTCTCTAAAATGTCACATTTTATTTCTTGTGCTATAAAACTGATGACGCTGTGCATATTGCTAATTTGTTTTTTAGGGAAATTGTACGACTGCATGGATTACCAAGAACGATTGTTTCCGATCGAGATACAAAGTTCTTGAGTCACTTTTGGTGGACATTATGGGGAAAACTTGGGACGAAGTTGTTGTTTTCAACCACTTGTCATCCCTAAATGGATGGCCAAACCGAGGAGGTAAACCGAGTTTTGTCAACTTTGTTGCGAGCGTTGGTACGAAAGAACCTCAAGACGTGGGAAGAATGCTTACCCCACATCGAGTTCGCTTATAATCGCTCTGTTCACTCGGCAACCAAATTCTCTCCTTTTGAGACTGTCTATGGATTTAATCCTCTTACTCCTCTTGATTTATTACCTTTTCCTGTTGATCAATTTGTCCATACAGATGCAAGGAAAAAGGCTGAATTTGTCAAGGAATTACATAGGAAAGTTCGAGAGAATATTGAATCTCGAACCGAGCAATATGTCCAACGAGCCAAAAAAGGACGAAAACGAGTTGTATTTGAACCCGGAGACTGGGTCTGGGTGCACATGAGAAAAGAAAGGTTTCTGGCTCAACGAAGATCTAAGTTGTTGCCGCGAGGAGACGGCCCCTTCCAAGTCATCGAGCGAATCAATGAAAATTCGTATAAGCTTGACTTACCAGGTGAGTACAATGTTAGTGCTAGTTTTAATGTCTCTGACTTGACTCCTTTCGATGTAGATACTGACTTGAGGACAAGTCATTTTCAAGAGGGGGAGGATGATACGATCACGGCTTCCCATAAGCCAAGTCCAAGCCGAGATCCGATGGTGCTACCTCAAGGGCCGATCACAAGGGCTCGTGCAAAACAATTTAAAGAAGCTGTTATAACTTTAGTTCAGCATGTGTAGGATGATGTCAATGCTAGACCTATCGAACCAGTTAGTGGCCATTTTGTAAATCCATGCCGAACTTTTCTACAAGTTCATTTCAGCTCACCAAGCTCACCTTCAGTTCAAGTTAGCTCCCATGTAGCTCCACACCAGCTCATTAGCTCGGGACCAGCTCATTATCAGCTCACGAGTTTAGACCCAGCTCGGGTTTAACTCATGAATTAACCATCAGCTCATGGAGTTCACTTTGAATTCATTTGACTACTATTGACTTTTTAATTAATAAGTTCAATAATTAGTTAATTAATATCCTACATATTAAATTTAGTTCACATTAGTTATATTAAGTATGTCTTAAAAGTGTTTATTGATGATAATTAAATTTGTCATAACCGAATTTAATATTGCTATTTATGTTCACATTAGTTTGAATTAATTATGTTCACATTTCTTGTAGGAACGCAATAGACATATGGAGATTAAAAGCAAGCATGAATTTTGAAGGTGCATGGATAGTTGGGGGGCTTGAATCTCTTAGGTGCATGTTCGGCCAAGTGCATGTATGACCATATTCAATGTCTTTAAGGTTCATGAATGTTTCCATTCATGTATGGTGTGCTATCTCTTCATTCTCCAAGGTGACCATTCGGCCAAAGGGCACTCACACATGCATGAAGATAGCTTGGCCAATTAGCTTCCCCATGACTCTCCTTAATTCGTTCACACCTATGTTCACATGGCAAGACCATTCGGTTCACCTTGTTCACACTAGAAGACTCTTCAACATTCGGTTTCACACACATGATGGCCCTTGGAGTGTCCACAATTAATTCATACTTTTTGGCCAAACATTGCTTCATTTAACAAGGTTGGACGAATCTACAAGTGACCATTGGATATCATGCATTCACTTTGAGTTTTCTTAAGCATGAAGATGCATTCATCCACCATTCCCAAAACCGAATCTGGTCATGCATATTAAGAGTTATTTTTCTAGAATTTTCTTTTAATTAATGTGTAAGTATGAAAGGCCATTCGGCTACCTAGACTTAGGCTTATAAATACTTGTTCAATTTCCACCATGTAAAGGACTTTTTGAAACTTTTGTTAATGTTATGCTGCCAAAATCGTGAGGCAAACTTTTCTTATATTTCGTTCAAAGATTCGTTTGGCGTTCCTAGCGTTCTAGTTGTGTCAACCGTGTTCTTTGTCGTACCCGAACTTAACACTAATCGTAGTGTGGCGTTCAACATACCGAGGTTCCTATCTTGTTAGATAGTGGGTCGAGGTTTCCCTTACCAAACCTATAACCGAACTCAAAAGGCTAAATCAACGGGTCGATACCATTTCGGTATTTGGTTCTTGAAAGTACCTTTAGTAGTTCAAACTCGTTCTTTCTTCTTTACCTAATCGAACCTAAACCGACCAATTTGTTCATACCATTTTGTTCCTACCCTTTCGTTCCTACCATTCCATTCGTACCCCTCTTTCTACTCTGACTATACCTTCAACTCAATTAATCCTAACGTAACTTCTCGTAGACGATCGGGCAATCTACATACAACTCGAATCTTCCCGAGACGGTTCGTATCAGAAAGCCTTCAAGGGAGCTTTGGGGAGCTAATCGGCCACCTTGGGAAGAATGAACAGCAGCTTGGCTTTGGCCATTGAAGTCTACAAAGTGGTGCTTTGAAGAGTTTGACCATCAGCTCATTTATGTCATCCCAAGCAATGTACCTACACCTAAATTAATTCAACAAATTAATTCAATTTTAGGAAAAATTAATTCGACAGCTTAGAACACATTAAAATCATGCATTTAGCTAGGACACATTAAAACAATTAATAACTAAGACATATTAAACATAAGTAATAAATTAAAATATATATTAAATGTTGTTGTACCTAAACAAATTAAAAACATGTTCTAAATGAGACACATTTAAATTTGGCTAGAACATATTAAAACCATGTATTAAGCTAAACATAATTATGAGCTAAGCTAATTAACTAATTTAACTAACATATTTATTTCGTTCTAGCAATTATGCGTATGAGCTAAAAGAACTAAGTATGAGCTCAAACAATCTGAACTAAATTTAGCTAAAACTAGAAATTATTCCAGCTACTAGAGACGCAAACATCAAAAATAGACATGAGCTTAATTGAGCTTAAATTGAGCTGAATTAAGCTCAAAGAGCTACAATTCAAGCTATATGAGCTGAAGGACATTAAAGCTGAGCTTATTGAGCTAAAATTAAGCTTCATTTTGCACTTGGGCCCCTCGAGCTTAGGCCATTCTCGATGTTGTGGACGTAACATGATGGGACCAGGTTCGCATCACTAATTGCCAAATATGGTATAGCCAAATGAAACCCTAAATGAAAGCTTTTCTTCTCTTCAAAATTCGATAGTAAGATGAAGATAAACACTTTTAATTTGTTTGATTTATTAATATTTAACTTATTAATCACTAAATTACCTTTTTAACCTTTGTTATAAAACATTTAAAACACCTAAAATGTGTCCATAAAAGTCCACTCACAATGTCAATGGTATATTTACCACATAAGGACCTCTAAATTAATACTCCATAGCTGTTGAATACCTTTAGCTAATAACTCCACTTTTAAACTTTACGCGATTTAGTCATTTTTATCAAATTGACCATTCAAACGATAAATTTCTTAACAAAATTTTTAGACAATCACTCAATCATGCCGTAAACATTAAAATAATAATAAAATAAATATTTTGACCTAAAATTTGTGGTCCCAAAACCACTGTTCTGATTTGACTAAAAACGGCCTGTTACAACTCTCCCCATTTAGGGATTTTCGTCCGCAAAAATCTTACCGGTAAATAGGTTAGGGTACTGTTTTCCTCATAGCTTCCTCAAGCTCCCACATAGCCTCTTCGATACCGTGACGTTGCCATAAGACTTTCACTAAAGCTATGCTTTTATTTCTCTATTCTTTAACCTTTTGAGCTAGAATTCTGATTCGTTCTTCGTTATACGTCATATCAGTCTGTATCTCAACATCTACCAGAGAAAACACATGTGACGGATCAGATCTATATCGATGTAGCATAGAAACGTGAAAGATATTATGTATCTTTTCAAGTTCTAAAGGTAAAGCTAGTCGATACACTAGAAGCCCTATTCTTTTGACAATTTCATATGGTCCAATAAATCGCGGACTAAGTTTACCTTTGCGACCATATCGTGGTATTTTCTTCCATGGAGATACTTTCAAGAACACTTTGTCACCGATTTGAAATTCATTATCTTTTCGTTTCAAATTCGCATACGATTTTTGACGGTCTGAAGCTGCTTTCAAACAATCTCAAATTACGTTCACTTTCTCTTCGATTTTTCTAATCAAATCAACTCCGTGAATCTGTCTCTCACTAAGTCCAGTCCAGTATAATGGTTTCTGGCATTTACAGCTGATGCAAACTCGATCGCATCATGTTACGCCACAACTCGACGTCATCGAGATTGGCATATGCTTGAAGGGCCTAAGTGCAAAATGAAGCTTAATTACAAGCTCATTCAGCTCACTAAGCATGCATGGCAATTTTACGCAAGCTGATCAGCTCAATTCTAGCTTATTGAGCTTGATTCAACTCGAATTCTAGCTCATTGAGCTTAATTCAGCCCCAACTTAGCTCAATTGAGCTCATTTATATTTTTCTTCAATGCTTGTGTTTTTAGTTTGCTGGAATAAAATAAGTATGTTAGCTAAATTAGTTAAGTTCAGATCAAATAAATTAAATTGCATTTTAAAGTGTCAAATTCTAGACATGTTAATTGAGTTTAAATGTGTCTTAGTTCATACATAATTATTAACTAATTTCAATGTGTTAAGTTTAGAAAAAAGTTATTAGCTACTGTTATTTAATATGTCCAGCCGAATCTAGTCATTAAATTTGTCTTTGCTACAGCTGATTTTATGATGTCTTAAGTCGAATTAATGTGTCCTAAAAGGGAATTAATTTGCTGAATTTATTTGGTGCAGGTACATGCTTGGAACGGCATTAAAGAAAGGAGAATGAACTTGGTTAAGTGCCAGAATCAGAATTAAAGACTATCAGTTATTTTGAGCTTCTCCAAGTGGCTGTTCGTGAAGTTGAATGGCCAAGATGTTGTTCCTATTAAGTCCCATCAGCTTACAACATTTTCACACCTTGGTGGCTGCCCAAATCTATCCTTCCACACCATAAGGCCGTTTGGATCCAAGAGTTCACACACAAGGCTATTCATGCGCCTAAATGCACATTATGTTTGCTGGAGCTCATTTGGCTACCCAAGGTTGAATTAATGAAATGAATCAAAGTTCTTTGGCTACTCAATCATTGAACACTTCAAGCTTAATTCATCAGCTCATTTATTAAGCTGAACTGGAAGACTAATGGACTGTCTATTGCCATCTCCTAGGCCTAGAATTCACCAAAGGACTTGTAAGCATTAAGTGACTTAGTCCAGCTCATTAGTAGCTAAATTAGGCTGATTGAACGCTTTAGAATCTGCCCATTGATGTCTCCCATGCTTGTAAGCTTCAAGGAACCTTCAAGGGACGTTCTAGGAAGGTGCCAAGAAGTTTTAGCTCATTAAGTTGTTGCATGCTGTCCATTAGGCTACCCAAAGTGCCTATTTAGGTAGCCTAGTTTTTTGACTATAAATACTTTGCTATTTCTATGAAATGTAGACTTTCTTGTTCATTGTTGAATGTTTATAACATTTTGTGAGTTTTTCAACTCTCTTATTTCGTTTTAGACTCAGCTTGACTTATCTAGCTTGCTAGTGGCGTCATACTGTTTCTTTCCGAACTTATCACTTATTCTGAGTGTGGCATTCAACCTAAACTATACCTTTGGTTCCTACCTTCTTAGGTAACAGGTCAAGGTCCTGTAACGCCCCATACCCGAGACTGTCCCCAGAGTCAAACACGAGGTGTTAACAGACTTAATTCATTACTTAAACAGCTCAAACAATTTATTTTTAAAATTTTCAATCAAGCTAGCAATATGCATCACAGTCGCTTAAAAATTCATATCTCGAGTTCCAAAACACTAAATCCAATTCCATAAATTTTCCCTGAAACTAGACTCATATATCTATTTACTAATTTTTTTCTAGAATTTTTGGTCGAGCAAATTAGTACAGTTTATTAGTTAAAATCTCCCCTGTTTCAGGGTTTGACTGCTCTGACCTCTGTGTATTACGAATCAGGTACAGAGTTTCAATGACTATGCCGTTTGTTTATAATAAAACTAGACTCAATAAGGAATCTGTACATATAAATCATGACTTCTAATTATCTTTGAACAATTTATGGTGAATTTCCAAAGTCAGAATAGGGGATCCAGAAATCGCTCTGGCCCTGTTTCACAAAAATTTAAACATCTCATAAAATATAACTCATATACCTGTTTTGTTCCATCCATATGAAAATAGACTCATAATTATTCAATTCCATATTTTTTCATTATCTAATTGTATCTCTAATATTTTTAATGATTTTTCAAACTCACGTCACTGCTGCTGTCTGAATCTATTTTAAGGTAAATTTTACCTATTTCATGGTTTCCATGAATTAGCTAGCAATTTAGCATACATAACACCAAATATGATCATGATTAGCCATTCCAATGGCTAATCATTACCAAGAATTTCCATACCACTAAATAACCATATCATAAGACCATATATACAAAATAATTATAATGCTATACATGCCATACTCAAAATATGCAAGCCATTATGCCAAGATGGTATACGGATAGTGTGAGCATGCCTCCGATCGTTCCCGATTTTCGAGCTGGCTTGTCAACACTACAAGGAATGAAAAGGAGGAAGTAAGCATAAATGCTTAGTAAGCTCACATGCAAATAGCAAGTAACACAACTATATAAGCAAACATAAAACATCATTTGCATAATCATCACCGAGACATTCATATCACATTTTCATTTATCATCTTACCATATTGTTGTTATATCGAGTTTTCAACCTGAGGGTTAAGTACATACCTGTTCAAAGTATTCATTTCACAACACTTACCAATACGTCCCTTTCATCTCGAGTATTCCTCTATTTGAGTAGAATTTTACCCGTTGAACACATCGGAATATAATTCGGATACATGGAAAGTTTGCACATAAGTGCCACATTTGTAGCCAAGCTACCATGTAACCCGCCCATAAGTGAACTCAGACTCAACTCAACGAGCTCAGGCGTTCGCATCCATAAGTGAACTCGGACTCAACTCAACGAGCTCGGATGCCTAGTTACATCTCTCGAACTCGGACTCAACTCAACGAGTTTGGACATTCGCATCCATAAGTGAACTCGGACTCAACTCAACGAGTTAGGATGCCCAAATATCCTAGTGACATGTCACTTGTATCCTAATCTATTCCTAAGGTTCAAACGGGATTTTCCTCGAACACATCTCCATGCCATCTTCCATAAAATACCGAAACCAATACTCGGTAGCACTTTATATTTAACAAATAATTCACATAATTTGCATTTTATTCGAAAATAACCACAAAGCATATATTTCATGATAAAGATCATCATATCATATAATTAACATCAATAACTTAAAAATAACAATTATACTACATTATTTACACATGACCTTACCTCGTATGCGAAAATGGCTACTTTTACCATTTCGTCCATAACTTGGTATTTTCCCCATTTTAGCCTGAATTTTAGTTTTCCTTGCTCTATCATTTAACATATAGTCTAATTAGGACTCACATTATTCAAATTGACCCAAACTCATATTTTGGAAAAATTACAGTTTTGCCCCTAAACTTTCACATATTTACACTTTTGCCCCAAAGCTCGTAAATTAAACTCCAGCCTATTTTCTTATGTTTTATGACATGCTGATCATTTTTCCCTTCTATGGCAACATCAAATTCTCACTCTAACATGTACTTATGACTATTAGGTATTTTTACCGATTAAGCCCTTTTGCTCGTTTTCGCTTAAAACCGAGTAGTACAAGTTGTCTAAAATAATTTAAAACCTCATATTCTATCATAGAACACCAAAATACACAAATTTCACCTATGGGTATTTTTCCAAATATGAACCCTAGGTTGAATTATTGCTAGCATAAGCTTAATCGAGCTACCGGGACTCCAAAAACGTAAAAATCATTAAAAACGAGGCTTGAACGGACTTACAATCGAGCTTGGAAGCTTGAAAAACCCTAGCCATGGTTTCTCCTTGCTACATTCAGCCATGGGGTTGAAGATGAGCAAAATTGGCTTTTAATTTTGTATTTTAATTCATTTTACCCCTAAATGACCAAAATGCCCTTACTACTAAACTTTCCAAAAATTCCATCCATGTCCAATTTTTGTCCATAGACTTAGAAATTGGTAGAATTGCTATTTAAGACCTCCTAATTAATATTTCAAAACAATTTCATACTAGAAACTTCTAGAATGCAAGTTTTGCAAATTATTCAATTTAGTCCCTAATTTCAATTTAAGCACTTTATGCATAAAATTTCTTCACGAAATTTTCACACAATCATGCAATCATATCATAGACCTCAAAATAATCATAAAATCATTATTTCTATCTCAGATTTTGTGGTCATGAAATCACTATTCCGACTAGGCCCAAAATCAGGATATTATAGGTCCTCTCCCATCACCCAACCCACCTTAAGCGTCCTATAAGTCTCGGGTCAACACTCACTATAATGTTGGTTCATTCTTGAAACTTGAGCCCACTTTGTTTCATCTCCACCATCCATTTCATTACCTTTGTTTTCCTTGTTGCCAAACCTTTGCCAAACCATTCTTGACTTAAGCCTATTCCCTCCATCCATATTAGCCATTTTAAAGTTCTCTTATTTCTTTGTTTAACCGAACCTATCCGTAGCCTACCTTAAAAATCTTTGAAACCCTTTTTGCTTAAGCCTATACCTAGCTAAACTCAACTAAACTTTGAGTTGAATGATACTTCTCCATTTTACGATCGAGCACAAAAACAACTCGAATCAAGTCACGAGGTGAGAACTATCAATGACCATACAATGCTTCATATGGTGCCATCTTTATACTCGATTGAAAGTTATTATTGTATGAAAATTCAACCAATGGCAAATATTTCTCCCAAATTGCCTTCAAATTCTAATACACAACATTTGAGCATATCTTCAAGGATCTGAATTACTCGTTGAAACTGTTTATCAGTTTGCAGATGAAAAGCTATACTGAAGTTCAAATTTGTACTTAAAGGTTCTTCCAATTTCTTCCAAAAACGCGATGTAAACCTCGGATCTCTATCTAAAATAATAGAAACAGGCACCCCGTGCAATCTCAAAATCTCAGAGATATACAACTCAGCTAGTCGATCAAGCGAAAAGTCTATACGTACCAGAATAGAATGTGTTGATTTTGTTAGTTTATCAATGACAACCCAAATAGCATCTTTCTTTTTCAAAGATAGGGGTAATCTCGATATGAAATCCATTGTAACTCTATCCCATTTCCACTCGAGAATCATCACAAGCTGAAGTAAACCCGATGGTACTTGATGCTCAGCTTTCACTTGCTGACAAACTAAACACAAACTCTGCAATGTCTCGTTTCATACCTAACCACCAATATAATAACTATTTCAAATCGTTGTACATTTTAGTGCCACTTCCCGGATGTATGGATAAACAACTACTATGTGATTCATTTAAAATTTTCTGAATAAGCTCAGAATTTCTCGGTACACAAATTCTACCTCGGAACATTAAACAATCATCAGATCCAATTTGAATTCTAAATCAGAAGTCAACTCACATTGAACTTGTTTAACTTGCAATTCTTTATCACATTTCTAGGCTTCAATGATTTGCTGAAGGAATAACGGTCTTGCTTTCAACTCAGCTTCAATTAAACCATCATCAGACAAATTTAACTATGTATTCATCGCACGAAAAGAAAATAATGACTTTTTGTTCAAAGCATCAGCAACTATGTTCACTTTCCCAAGATGATAATTAATCACTAACTCGTAATCTTTCAATAGTTCGAGCCATCTCCATTGTCGCAAGTTCAGATCTTTCTGAGTCATAATATACTTTAAACTTTTATGATTAGTAAAGATGCGGCATTTTTCACCTACAAATGATGTCGCGAAATTTTTAATGCAAACACAATCGCGACTAACTCTAAATTGTACGTCGAATAATTCTATTCATGTAGTTTCAACTGTTTAAATTATAAGCTATTACCTTGCCTTCCTACATCAACACACAACCTAGACCATTCAATGATGCATCACTATAAATCACAAATTCTTTACCCGACTCAGGTTGAACTAACACTGGTCTCTCGGTTAATAACGTTTTCAATTGATCGAAGCTTTGTTGACATTTTTCGGACCATTCAAACTTTATATCTTTTTGTAACAGTCTAGCCATCGGTGTAGCAATCATAGAGAATCCTTTAACAAAACATCGATAGTAGCCTACTAATCCCAGAAAACTTCTAACCTCGGATACATTTCTAGGTGGTTTCCAATCAATAGCAACTGAAATCTAGCTCGGATCAACTCGAATGCCATCTGTCGAGACTATATGTCCTAAAAATCCAACTTCTCAGAGTTAGAACTCACATTTGCTGAATTTAGCATATAATTGCTTATCTTTCAAGGTTTCCAACACAACCCTCAAATGCTCAGCATGCTCAGACTCATCCCATGAATAGATCAGAATATCATCAACGAACACCACAACAAATCTGTCTAAATACGGTCTAAATATTTGATTCATCAAATCCATAGAAATGGCAGGAGCATTAGTCAAACCAAAAGGCATAACAAGGAACTCATAATGTCTGTACCTCGTTTTGAATGTAGTTTTTGGCACATTTGAGTTTTTAACTCGCAACTGATAATACCCCGATCTCAAATCTATCTTTCAAAACACTGTTGCACCATTCAACTAATCAAACAAATCATCTGTTCTAGGCAACGGATACTTATTCTTTATCGTAACCTTGTCGAGCTGGCGATAGTCAATACATATCCTCATTGACCCATCTTTCTTTTTGACAAATAATACCGGCACACCCCAGGGTGAAAAACTAGGTCGTGCAAAACCTCTATCCATTAACTCTTGCAACTAAGTGTGACAGCCCAAAATTGACCCTAGTCGGGAAGTGGTTTCGGGACCACAAAACCGAGTCTTATAAATAATTAAAGATTATATTCTGTGTTTATGATGTGCGTAAATGCTTGTGTGATAGTTCCATACTTTAATTTGGTCAATGTATGTGGAATTTATTAGTAGGGACTTATGTGAGACAATTTAGAAATATGCTAGGCAAGTGTTCAAGTGGCCCATTAATATATGTGGGAAAGTGTTTGTCCTTGCATGTCAAATTAGCCAAATTAAAGCATAGTGGCTGGCCATGCTATGGGTGGAAACATGTCACCAACATGTTATGCTAGTGATGTATGCTAAGAAAAATAAAATAAAGAGCATGATAATTAAACAATGAAAAGGAAGGGTGATGAAAAAAAAATGGTCTCATCCATACCCCCCCTTGTTGCCGTGAGTTGAGGAAAGAAAACAAAAAAAAAATGTGTTCATTCTTGAACACCTTTGGCCGAATAGAGGAAAGAAAGGAAGGGGAAGAGCTTGAGAAAATCGGCTATGGTGGTTTGCTAGACTAAGGTATGTTTGATGTTGTTCTTGAGATGCATGCATGTTTTAGTAGTTGACTTGAGTTCTAAAAACCCATGGTTCAATTTTGTGGATTGATGATGATTTTGTGTTTTGCCATTGATGAGTGCTTGAGCTTTTTGATAGTTGTTGATGAAAAGTGAAAGGTATGTTAAAGATTAATATGTTAAATTAAGGCTTGGTAAGCTAGCTATTAAGGTGAAATGCTAATGTTAGTATTTGATTTGGTAATAATCTGTTTGGGGACAGCAGCAGTAAGGTGATTTTGGAAAATCGCCATAATTTGTAGGAGTTGAATTAGAAGCTGAGTGAATTATGCCATTAAAGCTTGAAGAGTCTATTTTCTTACAAAAGAAACTATAAAAACAAAAGAGTTACCGATCTTGAGATATTTGAAGTATTGTGGGGCTGAGTCAAAATGACTACTAGATTCCCTGTTCTGTTTTTAGAAAATCATTATAAATTTTACAAAAATGATTATAAGATAAAATTTATATGCTTAGACTCCTTAATGAGTCTAGTTTAAAATGAGATCAAATACAACACATTTTGAATTCTGTAAAATGAGAAATTTGATTCGTAGTGAAGAGTGGTCAGAATAGTCAAACAGTGAAACAGGGGAAACTTTAAGAAAAATCTGGTATTGATTGGCCAAGCCAAAAATTCTGAAAATTTTATGGATGGAAGATATACGAGTCTATATTCAGGGAAAATTAACGGCTAGTGATTTGGAGTTTTGTAGCTCCAGTTATAAACAATTTATCGACTACTGCTCAGGAAAACAGCTCGTAGTGAATATGTGATTTTGTTGTAAACATTAATGAAAATTTGCCAATGAGTTATTTATTGACTATTATAAAGCTTACTATAATCTATGTGTGTGAAGGTCAAATCAATATATATATTATTCTGAAAGTAATACTTGAATAGTCGATTAATGACTATTTTAAATTTTGTTGAACTCAAGCTCAAGAGCAAAAGGGAACTAGATCCGATAAAGGCAAAGAAAAGATCACTGAGTAGTCGAGTTGGAACCGTCTTACCCAACACAAGGTAAGTCATTAAGCATGTAGTTGGTATTATTTCAAATGGTCATAATGTTTATGTATTGATGCTGAATGGAATGAATAAATATACATATATATATATATGCATGTACGTATGTGATGATGAAATTGATGAATGAAAAGAAAAGAGGTAAGATGTACTGAGTTGTTGATCTCGGCACTAAACGTGCGGGTATAACCATTTATGACCATGAGATTGGCGCTAAGTGCACGGGATTAAATTGTACAGCACTAAGTGTGCGATTTGACTATGTTGCACTAAGTGTGCGAAATGAATATGATGCACTAAGTGTGCGAATTGACCATGCGGCACTAAGTGTGCGAGTTTGACTATGTAGCACTAAGTGTGCGATTTGATTACGTAGCACTAAGTGTGCGAGTTGATTATATAGCACTGAGTGTGCGGACTCAATATACATTCGTGAATCATTATGGACACTATGTGTGCGATACTATTGAGTCGATCGCGGACAGCGGATCGGGTAAGTGTCTTGAGTACATGGCTAATAGGTGCTATGCTTATACTTGGTGTTGAGCTCGGTAAGTTTGAACCTATGTGACAACTATACTTGAAGTCACGTACATAAAATTTATCGTAGGATGGGTGAAAGGCCGTTTAGTCGTTTGATTGTAACGAAAATAAATTGATTTATGAAAATGCTTCAATGTCCTATTGATGAGTATATGGAATGTGAATGCATGAATTGATATGAAATTGAATCGATAGGTTGGAGGAACTATGGTATGGTTCGGAATGGATGGAGTAATTAGCCTCGTTCCATTTTGTTTTCTCTTGTGATAATGTTATTGATGGATGGTAGTGCATAGCTTATGACTTACTGAGTTATAAACTCACTCGGTGTTTCCTTGTCACCTATTCTAGGTTTCTTGGACACATCTCTTTTTGCGTGATCGGGCCGTCATCGAAGTCATCACACCGGATAGCAAGTTTTGGTACTTTCTTCTTAGTTGGCTTAGAAGAACATTTTGGCATGTATAAGCTATTACGTTGTGTTTGAACTTTGGCATGTAAACTTTAAGCCATGCGAAAATGGCACGAATGTTCGATTGAGTTGGATCAAGGGTAGGCATGAAATGGATCTAGTTACTTTCGTAACAGATGCTGGCAGCAGCAGTGTCATGAGATTGAAAAATCACTAAAAATAGTAGGAGTGGAATTAATTGATGAATAAATTATGTAATCGAAGCTCGATGAGTCTGTTTTCATGAGAAAGTAACGAAAAGATCATATGGGCAGTATATTAAGAGATAATCAGATTTTTGTGGGACAGGGCCAGAACGGTTTCTGGATTCCCTGCTCCGACTTAGGAAATTCATTATAAATTAACCAGAGATAATTAGGGGTCGTACCATATATGTATAGATTCCTCTCTGAGTCTAGTTTTCATAGAAACAAACGGCATCAGTATTGAAGCTTTGTGCAGGGAGATATCCAAGTCGTAATGGGCAAAGGTCAGTGTAGTCGACCCCTGCAACATGGGAGACTTTGACTAATAAACTGTACTAATTGGCCCGACCAAAAATTCTAGAAAAAAATTCATAGATGGGCACATGAGTCTAGTTTCTGGGAAAAATTACGAAACTGATTTTCGAGTTACGAAACTCAAGATATGATTTTTAAAACGACTAGTACACAGATTGGGCAGTGTCTGGAAAATAAATTTTATAAGGGGTTAAAGTCAGTTAACACCTCGTGTTCGACTCCGGTGTCGGTTTCGGGTTCGGGGTGTTACATTTGATTGGTATCAGAGCTATGGTTTAGTCGGTTCTAGGACTACCATAGCACGTATGAGTCTAGCTATACATGCCTTAATGTTAATGTTTAAAAGGGTGATGACTTCTGACGGTTGAAATGTTTTTGTTTTGATTAGTAAATGGATCCCGGTGTAGAAAGAACCCTAGCGGATGATGTTGAGAGCGTAGCGGCTGCTCCTGCACAAGGGACGCCGCCTGTTGAACCTCAGTCCTCTGCGAATAATCAAGGTGAGGGGCTAAACAAGCCTTCTTTACCATGATGAATGAGTGGGTCGCGCAATATGCCCGAACCAACCCGGCTGTCCAACAATTCCCAAATTTGAATAATCCACCCCAAGAGCCTGTAATGCCATCAGTCGCTGATCCTGTGAGGCTGAGTAAGCCACCTGTAGACTTGATTAGGAAGCGTGGGGCCGAGGAGTTCAAGGCCATAGTAACTGATGATGCCGAAAGGGCCGAGTTCTGGCTTGATAACACCATTCGGGTGTTCGATGAATTGTCATGCACACCTGACGAATGTCTAAAATGTGCTGTATCTTTGTTGCGAGACTCAGCCTACTATTGGTGGAGGACCTTGATTTCCATAGTCCCAAACGAGCGAGTAACTTGGGACTTCTTTCAAACGGAATTCCGAAAGAAATTTATTAGCCAACGGTTCATTGATCAGAAGCGTAAGGAGTTCTTGGAACTCAAGCAAGGCCGTATGACTGTATCTGAATACGAACATGAATTCGTAAGACTCAGTAGGTATGCCCGGGAGTGTGTAGCTGATGAGGTTGCTATGTGCAAAAGATTCGAGGAAGGATTGAATGAAGATTTAAAGCTACTAATGGGTATTTTGGAAATAAAAGAATTCGTAACACTAGTCGAACGAGCCTGCAAGGCGGAAGAACTTGGAAAGGAGAAGAGGAAGGCTGAATTTGAAGCTAGAGATTATCGTAAAAGATCGACGGGTAAAGCTCCGTTCTCAGCTGTAAAGAAGTTCAGGGAGGACATTAATAAGTCGAGGGCGACTGCGGGAATTTCCATCAGGGCAAGACCATCGATGGGCTCCCGAGCTACTTCGGTAGCTAGTGTGGGCAATAATCGTCACGAGAAACCTGAATGTCCCCAATGTGGAAGACGACACCTAGGTGAATGTTGGGGCAAGTCTACTAGCAGGACCTGTTACGGATGCGGTTCGAAGGACCACTTCATTAGAGATTGCACGGAGCTGGATGAGAAGAATAAGATTCAAGGTGCCAGACCTAGTGGAGTGACATCTAGAGGTAGACCACCGAGAATTTTAGGAGGCAGGGGTGGTAGTCAGAGGGGGCCTCTGATACGGCCGATCGAGCCGAGAACCGTACTCCTGCTAGAGCATATGCCATTCGCGCACGAGAGGAGGCATCCTCCCCCGACGTCATCACTAGTACCTTCACTCTCTTTGATACTAATGTGATTGCATTGATTGACCCTGGTTCTACTCATTCATATGTATGCGAAACCTTAGCAACCAGTAAGACTCTACCTGTTGAGTCTACTGAGCTCGTAATTCGAGTATCAAACCCTTCGGGTCAATGCGTACTTGTTGATAAAGTGTGTAAGAGATGCCCTCTAATAATCCGAGAATCCTGTTTCCGGCCGATTTGATGCTTTTGCCGTTCGACGAGTTTGATGTTATTCTTGGTTTGGATTGGTTAACCGCGCATGATGCGGTTGTGAATTGCAAAAGCAAGACTATCGATTTGAGGTGCGCAAATAACGAAATAATCCGAGTTGAGTCTGCGGACTTAAGGGGGTTGCCAGCTGTAATATCAGCAATGTTGGCCCAGAAATATGTAAGGAAAGGGTGCGAAGCATACCTCGCGTATGCACTTGATGACAAGGAGTTAGAAAAGAAACCCGAATCGGTGCCGGTGGTTTGTGAATACCCGGATGTTTTTCCTGAAGAGTTACCGGGTTTGCCACCTGTTCGGGAGGTAGAGTTTGGTATTGAGCTTGTACCTGGAACTACGCCAATTTCGATCGCTCCGTATCGTATGGCACTAACCGAGTTAAAAGAGTTGAAAGCTCAGTTGCAAGAATTGACTGATAGAGGTTTCGCTCGACCGAGTTTCTCACCTTGGGGTGCACCAGTATTGTTCGTGAAAAAGAAAGACGGAACCATGAGGTTGTGCATTGACTATCGTCAACTGAATAAAGTGACGATAAAGAATAAGTATCCGTTACCGCGTATTGATGATCTGTTCGATCAATTAAAGGGAGCATCGGTGTTTTCAAAGATAGATTTGAGATCGGGTTATTATCAGTTGCGGATTCGAGATTCGGACGTACCCAAAACTGCTTTCAGAACGAGGTACGGTCACTACGAGTTCTTAGTGATGCCGTTCGGGCTCACTAATGCCCCTGCGGTGTTTATGGATTTGATGAATCGGATCTTCAGGCCGTATTTGGATCGGTTCGTAGTTGTGTTTATTGATGACATCTTGGTCTATTCAAGAGATGAGACCGAACATGCTGAGCATCTGAGGCAAGTGTTGCAAATTTTGCGGGATAAGCAGTTATATGCTAAGTTCAGTAAGTGTGAGTTCTGGTTAAGAGAGGTTAGCTTCTTAGGTCATGTGGTATCCGCATCGGGTATTCGAGTTGACCCGAGCAAAATTTCAGCCATACTTAACTGGAAGCCTCCGAGAAATGTTACCGAAGTCCGGAGCTTTCTAGGGCTCGCCGGTTATTACCGACGATTTGTCAAAGGTTTCTCGATGATAGCCACACCAATGACGAAGCTACTTCAAAAGGATGTTAAGTTCGAATGGACGGAGAAATGTCAGAAAAGCTTCGATCAACTGAAAACTCATTTGACTGAAGCTCCAATTTTGGTGCAACCCGAATCGGGTAAAGAGTTTGTCATTTATAGTGACGCATCCCTACTTGGGTTGGGTTGCGTATTGATGCAAGAAGGTCGAGTTGTGGCCTATGCGTCAAGACAATTGAAGCCACACGAGAGAAATTATCCGACCCATGATCTCGAACTAGCCGCCATTGTGTTTGCATTGAAAATATGGCGACATTATTTGTTTGGTGAGAAGTGCCATGTGTTTTCGGATCACAAAAGTCTCAAATATTTGATGACTCAACGAGACTTGAATCTGCGACAAAGACGTTGGCTTGAGTTGTTGAAAGATTACGAGCTTGTCATTGATTACCACCCGGGAAAGGCTAATGTGGTTGCGGACGCCTTAAGCCGGAAATCACTGTTTGCTTTGCGAGCGATGAATGTACACTTGTCTGTTCTACCTGACAATGTGTTAGTAGCTGAATTAAAAGCCAAACCATTATTGACTCATCAAATTCTTGAAGCTTAGGAAGTCGATGATGAATTGGTTGCAAAACGAGCTGAGTGTGTTCCGAACAAGGAATCGGAGTTTCAGATTGATGATGATGGTTGTTTGAGGTTTAGAAGTCGTTTGTGTGTTCCAAGGAATTCGGAACTCATTCCGATGATTCTAAACGAAGCCCATTGTAGTCGAATGTCAATTCACCCGGGGAGCACGAAAATGTACAACGACTTGAAACGTCGGTTTTGGTGGCATGGTATGAAACGAGACATCTCCGACTGTTTCGAGATGTTTAATATGTGAACAAGTGAAAGCGGAACATCAAGTGCCTTCAGGGTTACTTCAGCCGATCATGATACCCGAGTGGAAATGGGACCGAGTCACAATGGACTTTGTGTCCGGACTGCCATTGTCCGCAAGTAAGAAGGATGCGATTTGGGTTGTTGTTGATAGGCTGACTAAGTCGGCTCACTTTATCCCCGTGCGTACGGATTTTTCATTGGATAAACTAGCCGAATTGTATGTTTCTCAGATTGTGAGATTACATGGAGTACCTATTTCTATCGTGTCGGATAGAGATCCGAGATTCACCTCGCGATTTTGGAAGAAATTGCAAGAAGCTTTGGGTACCAAGCTGCATTTTAGCACCGCTTTTCATCCCCAAACCGATGGTCAATCCGAGCGGATAATTCAGATACTCGAGGATATGCTGAGATGCTGCATCCTTGAGTTTAGTGGTTCATGGGAACGGTATGTACCTTTGATTGAATTCGCTTACAACAATAGTTTTCAATCAAGTATTAAGATGGCACCTTACGAGGCTTTGTACGGTCGTAAATGCCGTACACCATTGTTTTGGACCGAGCTCCGTGAAAGTAAAATTTTCGGAGTTGATTTGATTAAAGATGCCGAACAGAAAGTAAAGGTAATCCGTGAAAGTTTGAAAGCAGCCACAGATCGTCAGAAATCGTATGCGGATTTGAAACGAAAAGACATTGAATATCAGGTGGGAGATAAAGTGTTTCTTAAAGTTTCGCCTTGGAAAAAGGTACTTAGGTTTGGCCGTAAGGGCAAGTTGAGCCCGAGATTCATTGGGCCGTACGAAATCTCCGAACGAGTGGGGCCAGTTGCGTATAGATTGATTTTGCCCCCTGAGCTTGAAAAGATCCATGACGTCTTTCATGTTTCGATGCTTCGACGCTATAGATCTGATCCATCGCACATAATTAGCCCATCAGAGGTTGAAATTCAAGCCGATATGAGTTATGAAGAAGAACCGATGCGTATCCTAGCTCGTGAAGTGAAGGAGTTACGAAACAAAAGAGTTCCGCTAGTAAAGGTGTTATGGCTCAAACACGGGATCGAGGAAGCTACTTGGGAAACCGAGAGCTCGATGAAAGAATGATATCCAAACCTATTTACCGGTAAGATTTTCGGGGACGAAAATTTCTTAAGTGGGGGAGAGTTGTGACAGCCCAAAATTGACCCTAGTCGGGAAGTGGTTTCGGGACCACAAAACCGAGTCTTATAAATAATTAAAGATTATATTCTGTGTTTATGATGTGCGTAAATGCTTGTGTGATAGTTCCATACTTTAATTTGGTCAGTGTATGTGGAATTTATTAGTAGGGACTTATGTGAGACAATTTAGAAATATGCTAGGCAAGTGTTCAAGTGGCCCATTAATATATGTGGGAAAGTGTTTGTCCTTGCATGTCAAATTAGCCAAATTAAAGCATAGTGGCTGGCCATGCTATGGGTGGAAACATGTCACCAACATGTTATGCTAGTGATGTATGCTAAGAAAAATAAAATAAAGAGCATGATAATTAAACAATGAAAAGGAAGGGTGATGAAAAAAAAATGGTTGAAGGGTGATGAAAAAAAAATGGTCTCATCCATACCCCCCTTGTTGCCGTGAGTTGAGGAAAGAAAACAAAAAAAAAATGTGTTCATTCTTGAACACCTTTGGCCGAATAGAGGAAAGAAAGGAAGGGGAAGAGCTTGAGAAAATCGGCTATGGTGGTTTGCTAGACTAAGGTATGTTTGATGTTGTTCTTGAGATGCATGCATGTTTTAGTAGTTGACTTGAGTTCTAAAAACCCATGGTTCAATTTTGTGGATTGATGATGATTTTGTGTTTTGCCATTGATGAGTGCTTGAGCTTTTTGATAGTTGTTGATGAAAAGTGAAAGATATGTTAAAGATTAATATGTTAAATTAAGGCTTGGTAAGCTAGCTATTAAGGTGAAATGCTAATGTTAGTATTTGATTTGGTAATAATCTGTTTGGGGACAGCAGCAGTAAGGTGATTTTGGAAAATCGCCATAATTTGTAGGAGTTGAATTAGAAGCTGAGTGAATTATGCCATTAAAGCTTGAAGAGTCTATTTTCTTACAAAAGAAACTATAAAAACAAAAGAGTTACCGATCTTGAGATATTTGAAGTATTGTGGGGCTGAGTCAAAATGACTACTAGATTCCCTGTTCTGTTTTTAGGAAATCATTATAAATTGTACAAAAATGATTATAAGATAAAATTTATATGCTTAGACTCCTTAATGAGTCTAGTTTAAAATGAGATCAAATACAACACATTTTGAATTCTCTAAAATGAGAAATTTGATTCGCAGTGAAGAGTGGTCAGAATAGTCAAACAGTGAAACAGGGGAAACTTTAAGAAAAATCTGGTATTGATTGGCCAAGCCAAAAATTCTGAAAATTTTATGGATGGAAGATATACGAGTCTATATTCAGGGAAAATTAACGGCTAGTGATTTGGAGTTTTGTAGCTCCAGTTATAAACAATTTATCGACTACTGCTCAGGAAAACAGCTCGTAGTGAATATGTGATTTTGTTGTAAACATTAATGAAAATTTGCCAATGAGTTATTTATTGACTATTATAAAGCTTACTATAATCTATGTGTGTGAAGGTCAAATCAATATATATATTATTCTGAAAGTAATACTTGAATAGTCGATTAATGACTATTTTAAATTTTGTTGAACTCAAGCTCAAGAGCAAAAGGGAACTAGATCCGATAAAGGCAAAGAAAAGATCACTGAGTAGTCGAGTTGGAACCGTCTTACCCAACACAAGGTAAGTCATTAAGCATGTAGTTGGTATTATTTCAAATGGTCATAATGTTTATGTATTGATGCTGAATGGAATGAATAAATATACATATATATATATGCATGTACGTATGTGATGATGAAATTGATGAATGAAAAGAAAAGAGGTAAGATGTACTGAGTTGTTGATCTCGGCACTAAACGTGCGGGTATAACCATTTATGACCATGAAATTGGCACTAAGTGCGCGGGTTAAATTGTACAGCACTAAGTGTGCGATTTGACTATGTTGCACTAAGTGTGCGAAATGAATATGATGCACTAACTGTGCGAATTGACCATGCGGCTCTAAGTGTGCGAGTTTGACTATGTAGCACTAAGTGTGCGATTTGATTACGTAGCACTAAGTGTGCGAGTTGATTATATAGCACTGAGTGTGCGGACTCAATATACATTCGTGAATCATTATGGACACTAT
Organism: Gossypium hirsutum; assembly: GCF_007990345.1. Lineage (NCBI taxonomy): Eukaryota > Viridiplantae > Streptophyta > Magnoliopsida > Malvales > Malvaceae > Gossypium > Gossypium hirsutum. The sequence goes on along the minus strand of NC_053433.1, from coordinate 49,676,838 downwards.
GTGTGCAACACTATTGAGTCGATCGCGGACAGCGGATCGGGTAAGTGTCTTGAGTACATGGCTAATAGGTGCTATGCTTATACTTGGTGTTGAGCTCGGTAAGTTTGAACCTATGTGACAACTATACTTGAAGTCACGTACATAAAATTTATCGTAGGATGGGTGAAAGGCTGTTTAGTCGTTTGATTGTAATGAAAATAAATTGATTTATGAAAATGCTTCAATGTCCTATTGATGAGTATATGGAATGTGAATGCATGAATTGATATGAAATTGAATCGATAGGTTGGAGGAACTATGGTATGGTTCGGAATGGATGGAGTAATTAGCCTCGTTCCATTTTGTTTTCTCTTGTGATAATGTTATTGATGGATGGTAGTGCATAGCTTATGACTTACTGAGTTATAAACTCACTCGGTGTTTCCTTGTCACCTATTCTAGGTTTCTTGGACACATCTCTTTTTGCGTGATCGGGCCGTCATCGAAGTCATCACACCGGATAGCAAGTTTTGGTACTTTCTTCTTAGTTGGCTTAGAAGAACATTTTGGCATGTATAAGCTATTACGTTGTGTTTGAACTTTGGCATGTAAACTTTAAGCCATGCGAAAATGGCACGAATGTTCGATTGAGTTGGATCAAGGGTAGGCATGAAATGGACCTAGTTACTTTCGTAACAGATGCTGGCAGCAGCAGTGTCATGAGATTGAAAAATCACTAAAAATAGTAGGAGTGGAATTAATTGATGAATAAATTATGTAATCGAAGCTCGATGAGTCTGTTTTCATGAGGAAGTAACAAAAAGATCATATGGGCAGTATATTAAGAGATAATCAGATTTTTGTGGGACAGGGACAGAACGGTTTCTGGATTCCCTGCTCCGACTTTGGAAATTCATTATAAATTAACCATAGATAATTAGGGGTCGTACCATATATGTATAGATTCCTCTCTGAGTCTAGTTTTCATAGAAACAAACGACATCAGTATTGAAGCCCCGTGTAGGGAGATATCCAAGTCGTAATGGGAAAAGGTCAGTGTAGTCGACCCCTGCAACATGGGAGAATTTGACTAATAAACTGTACTAATTGGCCTGACCAAAAATTCTAGAAAAAAAATACATAGATGGGCACATGAGTCTAGTTTCTGGGAAAAATTACGAAACTGATTTTCGAGTTACGAAACTCAAGATATGATTTTTAAAACGACTAGTACACAGATTGGGCAGTGTCTGGAAAATAAATTTTATAAGGGGTTAAAATCAGTTAACACCTCGTGTTCGACTCCGGTGTCGGTTTCGGGTTCGGGGTGTTACACTAAGCTTTCAACTCTTTCAACTCTGTCGGAGCCATTCTATATGGAGCTATAGATATCGGTGAAGTTCTTGATACTAATTCAATAGCAAACACAACCTCTCTGATAGGTGGCAACCCCGACAATTCCTCAGAAAACACATTCGAATATTCACACACAACTGGCACTGATTCAATCTTTGATTCAGACACTTTTGTATCCAAAACATAAGCAAGATAAGCTTTTCAACCCTTTCTCACACATCTCTAGGCTGACATAGACGAAATCACAACAGGCAATTCATTCGATTCATTTGATTCAATTCGAAGAATTTCATTATTTTGACACTTTAATTTTATAATCTGTCGTCTACAGTTCACAACAGCATCATGCAAAGTCAACCAATCCATTCCCAGAATCACAACAAACTCATCAAATGGAAAAAGCATCAAATCGGCTGAAAAATAGTAACCCCAAGTCATTAAAGGACAGTTCTTGCAAACTTTATCAACTAAAACATACTTTCCTAAGGGGTTCAATACTTTAATCACAAATTAAGTAGACTCAACATGCAAACTCTTGTTAAACACCAAATTCATACATATATACGAGTATGTCGATCCAAGATCAATTAAAGCAATCACATTAGTATCGTAAAGAGAGAACGTACCAATAATAACATCTGGGGATGATGCTTCTTCGCGAGCGCGAATAGTATAGGCTCTAGCAGGTGCTCTGGCCTCGGATCTCATAGCAGAGTCCCTAGTCATACCTCTACCACTGGAGGCATTTCCTTTATTCCTCGATGGTCTCCCTCTCACGATCGTATTACTCGATCTTGCATTCTGAGTTTTTTCTTTTTCATTTAGCTCGGGACAATCTCTGATAAAATGATCTCGTGAACCACAACTATAACAAGCTCTATTATTATTTTTCACCCAGCAATCTCCAAAATGCCATCTTCCACACTGTTGACACTCTGGTTTAAGATCTTTCATATTGCCAACACTCGATACCGATATGGCTTGAGCTTTAAGGCTAGTGCATTACTTTACACGATGTCTATTCTAATATCCCACTAAAGTGGTAGATCAGTTAAAATAGTCACTGGATTTCTTCAATGAGGAATGATATGGTTTACTCATCAATCTCTTTCTCAAATCTCTTGCCTCTGAACTAGCCTTTTTCTTTTCTCAATTAAAGTCTTCGACTTTACAATCCCGTTCAACTAACACAACAAACTCTTTTAATTCTAATATCCCGACTAAGAGTTTAATATCTTCGTTTAACCCATCAACAAACTACTTGCATATAATCTCTTCGGTAGAAACATACTCTTGAGCATATTTCATTAACCATTTGAATTCTCTCTCATACTCAATTATAGTCATATGACCATGTTTCAGTTCTAGAAACTCTTTATGCTTATGATCCAAAAATCGTTGACTGATGTACTTCTTTCAAAAATCGATTTGAAATAATTCCCAGGTGACTCTCTCTCTCAGCACCACAGATATTAATGTATTCCACCATTGATACGCAGTGTCTCTCAACAAAGATACAACACATTTAATGCACTCTTCAGGTGTACACAACAACTCATCAAATACTCTAATTGTATTTTCAAGCCAAAACTTTGCTCTCTCAGGGTTATTATCAACATTTGCTCTGAACTCTTCAGGCCCGTGTTTATGGATCTTATGAACAGGAGGCTTGTTCAATCTTAAAAGCTCGACTCTTTGAGGAGCTACTGGTATAGGCTAGGGATTTGGAAGGGTTGGAGGTTGTTCAGCAATCGGGTTCGTACGAATATATTAAGTGAACCACTCATTCATCGTTTGGAAGAACGCTTCTTTAGCCTCTCCTCTCTGACTACCCGTAATAGGTCTAGAATCAGACGGCGCTATTCCTTGCGCGGGAGCAGGTGCATTACTTTTAACCTTGTCAGCTATCGCTCGATTGGGTTCCATTTGCTATATAAAAACCAATTTTCAAATGTCAGGAGTCATCACACAATCATAGAATATATATTGCATGTATAGCTAGACTCCCACACACGCTACGTTAGTCCTAGAATCGACTAAACCATAACTCTGATACCAATAAATGTAACAGTCCTCACTCGTATTCACCATTAGAATAGGGTTACAAGGTATTATCGATCAATATACATCATTTAACAAACATAACTCATACATAAAGCGTTCATTCTTAGAACTCATTCAACACATTCGCATTGTCCCTTATAAGGGCCTATGAGACCTTAAACATCCTTTAGTAATGATTCGAGACTAAACCAATAACATACAAAAATTTTGGAAACTTATAAAAAAATTTCAAATATACAAGGGTCGCACGCCCGTCTGAACAGGCCGTGTACTTCACACTGCTCCAAACATGCCCGTGTCCCAGGCCGTGTGACAATAGGGCATACATAACAACTTGGGTCACACGGCCGACCACATGCCCGTGTATCTAGCCTGTGTGCCCTTTGAAATAGCCACACACGCCCATGTGCCAGGCCGTGTAGTAGGCCGTGCCAAACTTCTAGAGTATACAGACTTATGCAACACAGCTAATTCACATGCCTATATGCTAGGCCGTGTGCCATTTAGGGGGTTTACTGACTTGTGCCACATGGCTAGTCACACATCCGTGTGTGAGGCCGTGTGGAGCATACTGACTTCATTTCAATTTCAACACCAGGGGACACACGACCGTGTAACATGACTGTGTGTCACAGATGGCTGAGACACACGCCTGTGTCTCTCCCCGTGTGGACAAAAATAGACCATTTACCAAGCCATTTTGCCACCCATTTTGCACATACCTATACAAGCTTAATTGATACCATTTTAAGACACAGATATGAATCCAAAAGAAAATCATCATCCAATACACAATCATACCATTTTAAATTCAACCATTCAATACTCAATCCAATGTCATTTACCTATTCAAAACCTATCAACTCAACTTGCTTTACTAGACATAATTCACATATATATACTTTATGTACAATAATTCATCTAATTTATCAACCAAATTCAATCCACCACAAACATATCTCAACCAAATAAATACCTTATACCATAATAAGCATTTGAGTATTAAACTTCAATATTAACCATAACACATGGCAATATACATAGCAAACCACATAACTTTCATAAGCTACCTATTATGGTTCAAAAATATATTTCCATCAAACACACCCAAAATGACCAAAGCCTATACAAGCCATATACCCTATATACACAACTCAAAAGTACCAAGTAGACGGTTGGATAGTGTGACGTAGTCTCTGACGATCCCCGAATTTGAGCTAGCTTTGAATTCATTATAAAACACAGAAAAAAATAAATAAAATAAGCTATAAAACTTAGTAAGTTCATACTAAATATACTCAACAGATCATAATACACAAATCATCAATTTGAACTAATTAATATCTAAATCATGGTGACCACCAAACCTTCCTCATACGTACTCATGTGTTTATGTACAAGTTCATAACTTATTCTATTTGGATTTCATGCTTTATATGTACATACCTGTACAAATTCATAACGGACTCATACCTTTTCATGATACTGTCAAATATTCGATATCTCGCACACTAAGTGCCAAAGCATAGCCGAAGCTATTATAATCTTGCACACTAAGTGCCTTTGATAGCTGAAGCTATCTCAGTCTCGCACACTAAGTGTCATATTTAGCAGAAGCTATTCTGAATCACACACTAAGTGCTATATATAGCTGAAACTATCTCGAATCACACATTAAGTGCCCAACATAGTCAATTTGTCGTCGAACATGACTGTAGTCTCATATATGCAATTTATACAATATTAAAGCATTAAAAACATAATTGTAACAGTGTTTATCACGTACGAACTTACCTCAAATGCTAAAATGGTGAATCGAATCGATTATTTGATAACTTTGGATTTCCCTCGATCTAGGTCTGAATTCTACCTTTCTTGATCTAAATGTATTCAAAATTAACTTATTCAATCACCTATTCATTCAATTTAGTCCAAAACACTCTTTAGGGCATATTTACACTTTTTCCCCTAAACTTTCACATTTTCACAATTTAGTCTTTATTTCATAAAATCACAAATTCATGAATTTTAAGACTAACCCATGCTAGCCGAGTTACCATAATACCTCTAGCAACCCATAACTTTCATTTATTTAAATTTCAACTACACATTTTCAACATTTCTCAATTTAACCCCTAATTTGCATTTTCACCAAAAATCACTTAATAAAACTTGTTTAACTAACATCAAATATTCATAGTCTATCATCAATCATCAAAACTCATACATATTCATCAATGGAAACATTCAAAATATTTAACAGTTTTGTAAATTAGTCCTGGGCTAGCTAGTACTAGCTGTAACAATCTTAAAAACATAGAAATCATTAAAAACGGGACAAAATCGTACCTTAATTGACAAATATGGCATAGTTGAATGAAACCCTAAATGAAAGCTTTTCTTCTCTTCCAAATTCGATAGCAAGATAAAGATAAACACATTTAATTTGTTTTTTTATTAATATTTAACTTATTAATCACTAAATTACCTTTTTAACCTTTGTTAGAAAACATTTAAAACACCTAAAATGTGTCCATAAAAGTCCACTCACAATGTCAATGGTATATTTACCACATAAGGACCTCTATATTAATATTCCATAGCTATTGAATACCTTTAGCTAATGGAACTCCACTTCTACACTTTACGCAATTTAGTCCTTTTTATCAAATTGACCATTCAAATGATAAAATTTCTTAATGAAATTTTCACACAATCACTCAATCATGCTGTAAACATTAAAATAATAATAAAATAAATATTTTGACCTTAGATTTGTGATTCTAAAACTACTTGATATGATCCGGCCCGGTTAATGAATCCGAATCGTTGTTGTGCCCGATCGTGAATTGGAGTAATTTGAAAGCTTTACAAAATAGGCTAGAAGGAAAGGAATTATTTAGGCTCAAAAGAGTTTTGCTGGTTTAGGAAATGAAATATAAATCAATGAATGAAGTTTGGGCTAAGTATTCAAAGCCGAACTAACACAATAGGAGTGTGTTAACCCGTAACTTAGGAGATTGCTTAGGTTGGTAGGGTGTTGATGGAAGGTTTGTTATGTGGATAGAAACTTCGACCCGCTATCAATGATGATAGGAACCTCAGTACGAATCGAACGCCACACTTTTGGGATTAAAGTGATAAGTTCGGATAGAAAGACGGGTTGACGCCACAAGGGTTACTTGATAAGTCAGACGAGTCTTTGGAGAACAATGAGAGTTGAAAACAAACTCACAAAGTAAACAAATTTCATATAAAGTTTAAAAGTATATTGTCTAACCTTTTACATGTTTACAAGCCAACTATTTATACTAAAACTAGGACATGAATAGCCAATTCTGGCCATTAATAAGTAACATGAATCAGCCCATGAACCGATTTTAATGATATATGTTCATCCATTGAATGGCATTTAAGTCACATTCGTCCCCCCCCTTGCCATCCATAGATGCATCCTTAGTCATGAAGCAAATGTTTGTTCATCATGGGTAATAAATTTGACTTCTAGAATCTGCCCATTCATCCCTTCAATTTGGATGGTGCTTTTAAGGCTCCTTTGTTTCCCACGAAAAAGGCTCCTAGGTGAGCTCAAACGGCAGCTCCTTTATGGCCATACCACGCATGCTGGACAACTCCTTTGCTGTACAATAAATTCGGCCAGCATGATGTTTTTGTTGAACACGAAAAAAAAATAACTCATCAGCTAGTTAATGCCGTGCATGCATGGGAACAACTCATTTAATCCATGTCTTTGCTTCCTTTAAATGCCGTTCCATGCATGGTAACATCTCCCTTGCTGCTCATTAAATTCGGCCATGCATGCAAGCTCCAGCAACTAATTAATGCCGTCCATGCATGGGAACATCTCCTTAAATGCATGTTTCCTTTGCCATTTAGCCGAATTCAATGACCTGCAGACACAAAATAAATTCGGTCAAATAATTCATGCACATTACAATTAATTTCGGCAGCCCTATTTGAACATAATTAATCTCATGCTTGAACCAAGACATATTAATTAGCCATATTAATTCGGCTGGACATGAATTAAGTTGACATTAAATTCGGCAGCCACAAGACACCTTAAAGTGGTTCATTAATTCGGCTGAATTAAGTCAACAATTAGACATATTAAATTCGGCACTTTAAAGCACTAAAGACACATTAAACAACAACAATAAATCCGTCCAGACACATTAAAAGCTGTACTAAATAGAACACATTTAAATAGTCTTAAGACAAATTTAAAGCATGCATTAAAACCAATAAAACATATTTAATATGTCCAGATTTCTTAATTAAATACTTAGTAATTATTTAAGCTAAAATAACTAACTTAACTAATTAATTTATTCCAGCAAATTAAATTAAATGAGCTAGTGAGCTAATAACGAGCTCAATGAGCTGAATTGAGCTCGAATGAGCTGAACCAAAAATGTTTCCGGGGCGGGGTCATATCATTCCCCCCTTCTTTAGAACGACTTGTCCTCAAGTCGAGCCATTGGTTCACTCGATCGTAGCAACTTTTACTTAGCTTTCCTCGGTCGAACGGGATGGATTGGAATTGGAACAACTGAAAGGAATAACCATGGGTTAGCAGAAATTGTTTCAGATAAATTTGTAATCCAAATGCAAGCAAAATAGAACAAGAAAATCCCATACGAGTGGACAGATGCAAAGCATCATGTTCACAATCATGCAAACAAATTAATTTACTCGCTAATGCCTCGACAATTATTCGAAACGAAAATGAACATGTTCTAAGGCAATCAAATGTCTCAAATTGTTTCCACAAGTCATAACCAATATGTGAATAACGAATCAAATCAACAAAACAATCTTTGGCACCACCTAAAGAGAACAACGATGTTTCAAAAAGTTCATGAGCCTTACCTTTAAAAGTAGTAAAACAAAGATCATTTTTACCTTGCTCGATCAACACAAACCTTCGCTCCTCGGGAGTATATTGTAGTTGAAGCTTTTCAATTTGACTCTCCATCTTTGGTGGTTGAGAGAGCAAAGGAATCAAGCTCAATTTACATCCAAAATAAATAAAAATTCTTTCAATCGATCATGCATCCAAAGTCTTAGTTGATCAACACTTGCATATCTCAAATTATCAAACAGTCTTGATATGTCATTATTGCAAACAAGTGAACTCAATCGGTTCAAAAGACAAATAACCATACATGATCGTACGCAATCAAACTCAACAGCATTTTCAACACGATCAATGTCAGAAATAGATTTATATGGGTTTTCATCTTGCGTAGTCAAAAAGTACCAAAGACGTTGGATTACAATTTCATTTGTTTGCAGATCAGCATCGCAATTTGTACTAACTTTATTCTTGCATTCATCATTCAAAACATACACTTCAAGGCTAACCAAAGGAAAACAATCATTTGTGTCAGGATACAAATATTTTTCAAAATCCACAACATCAATCAAATCGTTTGCACTAAGTTTGGAATGCCCAAGTTTCCCACAAAACGAGTCAACATAGCAAATTCCAGGTTTGAACTCACGATTTTGATCACTTATTCCATAGTGCAGTAAAAATTTCATTCTCACAGGCATGCTTATACAAAAGGATTTCGTGTAAAAATATAAAAGATTCACATAACCATGACAATTGAATAAATCAAACCTTTTATGTGGATACCTCCAATCTCGCACGTCCAAAATTTGCACTAGCTGAAATAATCCAATATTATCAACAAAATTTTCAACACGAATCATGTCAAATACACAACTCTTCATGCCTCCATTTAAAATAAAATTATCATCAAACAAAGAATGACAATTAGCCATGTCAAGACATGAAACCTTTTCAAAGACTAAATCATCATCAATATTATCACAAACATTCAAGTGGAATAATGGAGACTCACACGGCATAGATCCCTCACCTTTCTTACCTTTATGTGCCGGTGGACAAGGGTCTTCTATGTTCTTACCTTTCTGAATCAACTTGAATCGCCTCTCATCAGGGAAGTATTGTAATTGAAAATCGTCGCACGAATCTTTAGAATTCTGAAAAGAAGAAATAGAACAAGAACAACTCACATGTGGGTTAGTAAAAACAACGCTCACTTTTTCTTGTTCTCTCTCATCTCTTTCACTATTTTCTTTGGCAAACTCTTTTTCTTTTCCACTCAATTCCTGTTGAAGCTCTCTTTCAATTTCTTTTTCCACTCTTTCTTTTTCTTCTTTTTCAATCTCTTTTTGCTTTTCACTCTCTTTTCTTTTTGAAATCTCATTTTCATCTTTTTCTTTTATTTCTTTTTCTTTTTCTCTCATTTCTTTTTTTCTTCTCTCAATTTCATTCAAGATTCGTTCATTTTCTTGCATCAACATCTCTTGTTTTTCTTTTCTTCTATTTTCTTTTTGTCTTGTTCTTTCATTACAAGAAGATGATAACTTATAAGAACCATAACGACAAGCTTCTCGTTTGAAAGAAATGGCAGATTCATCATGCAAGTCACGATCATCTCTTTGTGAATAACCCTCCGTATTCGAGTACTTTGACATTCTTGAAACACGTTCGCCTCTTCGTAAATAATCCTTCGTAGTTGAATAAATTGAGGCATTTGTAGAGACATGATTACCTTCTTGTATATCATCTCGGGTGGACTCAAACTCGTAGTTTGCTTCTCTTGGTCTCGAACGCCTTGTTGAATAGACGTCTTGATAAGAGTCTCTTGTCGAGTAGTGTCGTCGGAATGATCTTAACTCCGTCTCTTGTCTCGATGGAATTTGTTTTTGTTGGGCTCTTGTCTCTATTCGATCCAATCTATCATGCAATTTATCAAAATTTGATTTCACCATTCTACGCATTTCTTGCATTAAATATTGGAAATCTGATTCAGAAAATTCTTCTTGAAACATGATTTAATTCTCACCACAAAAATCTCACGTTTCACTCGCAAAGAAAAATTCGCACAAATTTGGCTTTTACTTCTCTCGAATGGTCTCACCAAACACTCTTGCCTTTTTCCACTCGATTTTCGCCTCTCGAAGTTCTTCGCAAACTAAGTCACAAATCAATACCGTTTGGCGTCGGCTTACAAAATTAATTTGGCTTGGTGGTAATGACGTCGGAAATGGTAGGCTATCAAACAAAATAGAAATGGTTAAGTGTGGCTATATAGATATGATCCTTCGGGCAACAAGCAATGCTTTTACAAACCCAAAATGAATTTCAATCACTCTTTTTTTTTTTTCAATTTTGATTTTTTTTCTTCCTTTTTTTTTTAATTCCGAATTTTTTTTTCTTTTTTTTCTTCAATACTAAATACAAAAAGTACAAATAAATTGAATACAAACTTTTTTTTTTAATTTTTTTTTTCAAATTTTTTTTTTATATTTTTTTTACAATACCGTATTACCGATAACGTCGATCTTACTCCGATTCAGCTAGCTCTAATACCAAATGATATGATCTGGCCCGGTTAATGAATCCGAATCGTTGTTGTGCCCGATCGTGAATTGGAGTAATTTGAAAGCTTTACAAAATAGGCTAGAAGGAAAGGAATTATTTAGGCTCAAAAGAGTTTTGCTGGTTTAGGAAATGAAACATAAATCAATGAATGAAGTTTGGGCTAAGTATTCAAAGCCGAACTAACACAATAGGAGTGTGTTAACCCGTAACTTAGGAGATTGCTTAGGTTGGTAGGGTGTTGATGGAAGGTTTGTTATGTGGATAGAAACTTCGACCCGCTATCAATGATGATAGGAACCTCAGTACGAATCGAACGCCACACTTTTGGGATTAAAGTGATAAGTTCGGATAGAAAGACGGGTTGACGCCACAAGGGTTACTTGATAAGTCAGACGAGTCTTTGGAGAACAATGAGAGTTGAAAACAAACTCACAAAGTAAACAAATTTCATATAAAGTTTAAAAGTATATTGTCTAACCTTTTACATGTTTACAAGCCAACTATTTATACTAAAACTAGGACATGAATAGCCAATTCTGGCCATTAATAAGTAACATGAATCAGCCCATGAACCGATTTTAATGATATATGTTCATCCATTGAATGGCATTTAAGTCACATTCGTCCCCCCCCCTTGCCATCCATAGATGCATCCTTAGTCATGAAGCAAATGTTTGTTCATCATGGGTAATAAATTTGACTTCTAGAATCTGCCCATTCATCCCTTCAATTTGGATGGTGCTTTTAAGGCTCCTTTGTTTCCCACGAAAAAGGCTCCTAGGTGAGCTCAAACGGCAGCTCCTTTATGGCCATACCACGCATGCTGGACAACTCCTTTGCTGTACAATAAATTCGGCCAGCATGATGTTTTTGTTGAACACGAAAAAAAAAATAACTCATCAGCTAGTTAATGCCGTGCATGCATGGGAACAACTCATTTAATCCATGTCTTTGCTTCCTTTAAATGCCGTTCCATGCATGGTAACATCTCCCTTGCTGCTCATTAAATTCGGCCATGCATGCAAGCTCCAGCAACTAATTAATGCCGTCCATGCATGGGAACATCTCCTTAAATGCATGTTTCCTTTGCCATTTAGCCGAATTCAATGACCTGCAGACACAAATAAATTCGGTCAAATAATTCATGCACATTACAATTAATTTCGGCAGCCCTATTTGAACATAATTAATCTCATGCTTGAACCAAGACATATTAATTAGCCATATTAATTCGGCTGGACATGAATTAAGTTGACATTAAATTCGGCAGCCACAAGACACCTTAAAGTGGTTCATTAATTCGGCTGAATTAAGTCAACAATTAGACATATTAAATTCGGCACTTTAAAGCACTAAAGACACATTAAACAACAACAATAAATCCGTCCAGACACATTAAAAGCTGTACTAAATAGAACACATTTAAATAGTCTTAAGACAAATTTAAAGCATGCATTAAAACCAATAAAACATATTTAATATGTCCAGATTTCTTAATTAAATACTTAGTAATTATTTAAGCTAAAATAACTAACTTAACTAATTAATTTATTCCAGCAAATTAAATTAAATGAGCTAGTGAGCTAATAACGAGCTCAATGAGCTGAATTGAGCTCGAATGAGCTGAACCAAAAATGTTTCCGGGGCGGGGTCATATCACTACTGTTTTGATTTGACTAAAAATGGGTTGTTACATATTACTTATGCCAAAGTAAATTATGCGAACTCGTCCTTCTAGAATGATTATGAGTCGCAAGTGTTCTCAATCGATATTAAGAAGTATTAAATGTATTGTATTTTGTAAAGATTGAAAATGTGAATGCCAGGCTTTGGAAATGTGGTTTGATGGATAATAAAGGAAAAAGGATGGATAAGCTTGAATTCAGTTTAAGGACTCAAGAATGAACCAATATTATAGAACAATACTAACCCAATCCTTATATTAGTATTTAAAATAGATGCAAAAAGGAAACAAGAATCATGACCCTCTATCTAGCAAGATAGGAACCAATCTGTATAAAGAATGAACGTTACACTTCTAAGAAGTGATAAGTTCGAATGAAACCGATTGACGTCACAAGGAATGCTTGATAAGTCAATTTGAGTCAAATGAGAAAAAAGAGAGTGAACACTCGCAATAAGATTAAAATTCATCAAAAGATGTTATAAAATGTCTCAAGCCTCAGATTTATAGGCTATACAAGGAACCAATCGAATAGGCATGAAATAACAATCAAAATAAATGTGTTTGATGTCTATTAATTCGTTCAAAACATCCCTTGAGAGTTTTTTGACGTTGATAATGCCAAAAGCCTTATTCACATTGTGAAATTAGTATTCCCAAATAGCAAATTACATTGATCCTTGAGAGTTATCTGAATGTGCATGGAATTGAATGGTATCAATAATGTGAACATGAGTTGATGCTACCTTGATAATCGAATGGTCATTTGGGATATGTAGATCATTAGTGCATATTGTGCTGCACTAAGAGTCTCAAGGTGTGAACAATAAGAAGTGAATGGTTCCATAGGTGTGAACTTGGTAGCCAACAGAATGGTGAAGTGTGAAAACACTTGATGCTTTGGTACTCACGAAATGGCTATGGGGAGATTGTGTTCAACTCTTTAAATGTTGTTTACGCAACACGAATAGTTTGGGAGGAAGCTTCCTAGCAGCAGTAATGTAAACAATCTGGTCAAAACTAAGACAATGTTTAAATGCAATAATTTTAAGACAAAAAACACACATTTAAGTTGTATGAACTTAGACAAGTGTTAATGATGTAAAAACTAAGACACATAATTAAAGTGCAGTATTTAAGACACATTAAAGTGCAGTATTTAAGACACATAATTATAGTGCAGTATTTAAGACACACATTTAAGATGTCTAAACTACGACAAAATTAAAACTCAAACTAAAATAACTAAATGGATAAAATCCTTATTTCCAGCAACCTAATTTAAACACACAAATATTGATAGTGATTTTCGTAAAATAAAATTTCATTTTAAAAACCCCATTTTGTATTAACCCTCTTTGTAATCTTAGCTAGTATTTAGGCCATCTTGTTCAGTTTAAAAACCCAAGTTGTTTTAGCAAAATGTTTAATTTGAATTGTAGTTATCTTTTTAAAATGTTGTTTGTTTATGAAAGTTTTTTGAAATAGGATGCGTAGTTGTGGTGTTTTGAAAAGCATTTATCATTTTGAAAACTTGTGTCCAACTACTACCAGTTATGAATCATAATCAACAAATCCCAAATTAAAATTTAAAAGAAATTAAAGAGGCCTTATTACATAACCAAATACCCAAATTGAATTATAAAGTAAAATTTAATAAAAAAACCCATGCAGTTGTGTGGCCACCTTTGAGTCCCTTGCAGCATCGACCCGCCTAAGGATTACCTGCATAAAAAATGGAAGGGTGAGTTTATGAAAACTTAGTGTGTAATCCCTTAATAACAGTCCATCACATAGTAGGCATTTACGGTCTGGGCCTAAGCTCGCTTCAGTAACAGTGTAATCTCAGATAAGGCCTTAGCCCATTACATTTTTAGAATCAGTGTGGGCCTTAGCCCAATTCAGTAGTGGTTGCAGTACAGATATGCAAATAGAAATCCTACCTAGCCAGCCTCTACACACCACTCCGTCCAACCCTACCCACCATGTGGGGATAAAATCAACCCACCTATCCCTACACACCAAAAATAGCACCGATGGCGGCACTAAACAGAAATTACAGAAGAGCTGCCAAAACAGTACACTTCCTCCAATCATAATAACCCAACCCCAAGCATTACATCATAATATCCTACATGTATGCAACATATATAAAATGGCATGCTCAATACTCATACATAACATAGGGACATATCCGTTATGTTACCTCATAAAGGCAAAATAGTCATTTCATCAAATTGGGGTCTAGATATACCTACCGACCCAACTGTAGGTCCACAGTCGTCTCGGGCGACCCATGCGACCTTAACAATCAATCAATGAAAATGGGCCCAAGGCCCGTAATGCGGCCATATGCCTGTGTGGCCCACAAAACCCAAAAGTGGCCTTGGTCGTGTGGACTACACAGGCTGGCCCAATAATCACCACACGTCCATGTAATTTACCCGTGTGGGGCCTATGAGTCCGTAGGGCCCACACTGCCCATTTTGACCCAACGTGGCCCAAAACAGCTTAAGCCCATGAAATTGCTCATGGTGGCCTCTACGATTAAATGCCCACGTTTTATGCGTTCAGACTAGCGTCAATGGTCATACTTTTTTGGCTTTGTTGATCTACGTTTAAAGTAGTGTGGTCACACACCTGTTTGCGAAAAGTGCGCAAATCTCCACGGACACCAAACCTACATTCAATCATGAAATTGCTCATGGTGGCCTCTACGATTAAAGGCCCTTGCCGAAATTCACTTAAGTGATCACATGCCCGGCACATGCCTAAAATTAAAAAGTAACAATATGCTTACCTTGCAACTTGAACCCTGGACCTTTAATTCCTTCCCAACCGCCATTTTTTTAGGAACTTAGTGGCGCCACCTTGCCACTTTACCAAGGCCTTATTTGTATCATAATTTACGAAGTTCTTCTTAAAAGCCCACTTAACCAAGTCTCCTATTCACTTAAAATCCAACCTTGATACACCTTGCCACTTTACCAAGGCCTTATTTGTATCATAATTTACGAAGTTCTTCTAAAGGCCCACTAACACACTTAAACACAATTCCAATATTCAGAACACCAAAATTTCAAAATTTACCAAAAATCACAGAAACCCGAAAAATCCCGAAAATCAGGGCGTTACAATCCCACCTAACCACATCCCTACAAGAAGAAATTCCCTCCAACAAGCTCTCAGAATTCGGCCACCACTACTCACTCCTCAAATAGCCCAATTTCAATCCAATTACAACACCTCTTCAGCGATAGTAGAAAAATAAAATACCCTTTTGTGCCGCCAAGCCTCGAACCTCAGCTCTCCTGGAACACTCCACATGCCTTTATCCCCTAGATCAGTAGGCTTTTTATGATACAAAATACCCATATTTATTTAAGAAGCCTACTGACTAGAAATAGGGTTAATTCAAATAAAAATTTTCTTTTGTACAAGCCAAGGCTTGAACTCAGGACTTTTCCAACACTCCTCAAGACACTCAACCACTAAAGTAGGGATGTATTTATGCAACACAACACACAAAAATAAATACTTATATTGTGGGGCGTTACAACTCTACCCCCTAAAAGAGAATTTTCGGCCTCAAAATTTACCTGGTCAAAACAAATGAGGGTATTGTTGTGGCATTGCCTCCTCGGGTTCCCACGTGGCTTTCTTAGAGCTATGATTAAGCCAAAGTACCTTAACCAATGGGATAGACTTCTTCATTAACACTTTTACATCACGCTCTAGAATTTGAACTGGCTCCTTCTCAAAGGTCAGATTGGGTCTAACCTCAATCTCCTCAGTTGAAATAACATGCGTTGGGTTAGAGCGGTAGCACCTCAACATAGAGACATGGAACACATCATGAATCTGATCTAACTCTGGAGGTAACTCAAGTTGATAGGCAATTGGTCCCACGCGTTTTTGTATGCGGTAAGGCCCAATAAACCTAGGACTTAGCTTGCCCTTCCATCCAAACCTTAGCACTTTCTTCCACGGCGAGACCTTGAGAAATACTAAGTCCCCCACAAAATACTCAATCTCCTTACATTTTAGATCCGCATATGACTTCTGTTTGTCTGATGCTGCCTTCAGTTGATCTTGAATTAATCTAACTTTATCCTCGGTATCAAAATCCAACTCAGGGCCTAGAACACACTGCTCGCCTGACTCAATCCAACACGAAGGAGTACGACACCTATGACCATATATGCCTTGTAAGGTGCCATCTGTATGCTAGACTGGTAGCTATTTTTATTGATCACATTTATTTCGTGATAGGTTTTAAATTTTTATAATTACTCATTCTTAAACTAACTATTATTGCGATGTAGGCAAGTGTACCTATCGAACAGTAGTATAGTTTTAGCAAGACCGGATTGTCGAACCCAAAGGAAATAAAAGTACTAGTAATGATTGTCTTTTTATTATCTAGCCTAAGAATAAAGAGGTTTTATTTTAATTAACTAATTATCTAAACTAAGAATGCACAAAGAAAAGAATTGGGGAATTGCTTTTGGGAAAAATTGATTGACTTAAGACAATACCTAAGGAAAAATCCACCTAGACTTTACTTATTATTCTGGCTCCGAATCGGATGATTTATTCATTCAACTTGTTCCGTAGAGATCCCTAAGTTATGTTATTATCCCTATTCAAGACTAATAACGTCTAATCTCTAGATTGAATAACTGAGACTTTTCTCTAATTAACACTCTAGGGTTGCATTAACTCGATCTATGGATCCCATTATTAGGTTTCACCTTAATCCGGCAAAATCTTGTCACCTTGTGTCTAGGCTCACAATCAGCTCTGCTTAATTATGACAAATGTACTCTTAGACAGTGTCTATTCCTCCTCTGAATAAGAGCATGTCTTGAATCAATATACTGGGATATCAAAAAAAGAATTAAGAACACATAATTAAGAACAAGTTAAATATTTATCATACGATTCAGAAAATAATAACAAGATTCGTCTTAGGTTTCATTCTCCTTAGGTATTTAGAGGTTTTAGTTCATAACTAAATGAGAAAACATCTCAGAAGAATAAAGAATACAAAACATAAAGAAAACCCAAAACTCCTGAAGGGAAATTGATGAGAGATCTTCAGTCTTGATGATTAATCCGACTTCTGAGATTGATCAATTGGCTTCCTTGGAGTAATTCCTTACTCCCTATTCTCCATATCCCCTTTTCTTCCTTCTCTAGGGTGTATTTATAGGCTTTGGAATTCCTAGAAGCCCTCAAAATTAGCCTTTTTCGAATTGGACTCAACTTGGGCTCGGTAGGGACACGCCTGTGGCACACGCCCGTGTTTGATTACTTCAGGTCGTGCTCGAGCCTGCCAAATTGAGACAACCGTGTGGTCTGCCCGTGTGAGGAGGTCCAGGCCATGTTGATTTCGTACCTTGGCTTATTTTCTCCGTTTTTGGCTCGTTTCTCGTTCCTTTTGCTCTCCTATGCTCTCCTAAGTATAAAACATGAAATTAAAGCATTAGAAGCATTGAATTCACCAATTCTAATGGGAAATCATCCATAAAATGCATTAAGCATGGGGTAAGAATATGTATAATTTATGGTTTATCAAATACCCCCACACTTAAGCATTTGTTTGTCCTCAAGCAAAATTCTCAACTCATAATCAAAATAAATTCTTCTCAACTTATAATTTCTATCAATAATATCTCAGAATAATCCATAGGTAATCATACATTGAGAATTCACCAAAAAGAACATAAAAGTTTCAAACATTCCAAGTTGAGTATTTAATCATGCAAACATAGGTGTCTCTCCGCATCTAAGTAATTGCCTTTGATTCAGAATATCACAAGGTTTCACATGCTCACTAAAGATTCACTCAAATCACTAGAGGTGTTTAAGGACAATAAATGAAGTACTCAATAGTCAATAATGAAAAGTCATTACCATAGGCTTGCATGAAAATCGAATCTCCACCACTATAATTTAAGATGATACATCAATCAAAAGGTCTTTGGAGGGTTTTAATGAGGCTTGGTTAGGGGGTGTTGTTACAAGCTAAAAGAAAGGGTTAGAATCGAGATTGAATTGAAAAATTACCTAACTAGAAAAAGAGTTAATCATTACTTGCGTACAACAGAGCTTCTTCTCAGACTATGGAATTCAACTTTTGAAGCTTACAAACAGAAGATAACTACTAATGTGTATACATGTTTTTTTTAAGAACAAGTTAAAAAATTATAGACTAACTATTAAGAATAAAACATAGCTAAGTAATCCATTCAACTCAAATCTCAACAAAAATAGGGATTAATTTAGGGGATTTCAACAATAATGGGTTAAGGGTTAATATTGAGGTTAATACAAGGAATGGCTTATTAGGCTCGAGGGGGTTTACTAGGGGTTAATCCTAGAGGTAGGCTTTTCATGGAATGAGTGGGTTAATCCTAAGTGCCTTAATCATTTTGATATATCAAATCAAATGGTGTGGTCTCGACATGCATAATCAAGCAAGTTCTAGAATAACAGTTCAATACTGATACACTCAAAGCAATAATAAAAGTGAGCATAAAAGGATTAATAGATGCTCAAAAGGCTCAAAAATCTCACAAAAATTATGGCTTTTTGATGTTTAAACTTGTGAATTCCAATTCAAAGCAATACCTAGACTTGGGGAAACAACCTATAATTTTAAATTCTTAAAAATCAACTCATCATGCTTGATTCTCTAATTTCTTAAAGTTTAAACAATCAATGCATAAAGGCCTATATTTTAATTCAAGATATATCAATCAAAATCATAAATCAACTAAAATTTATCCTAAATATGATATGAAAGCTTTTCAAGAGAACAAGGCAATCATTCAGGGATTTTTTCTGATAATGAAATAAATACCCCCACACTTAAGATGTACATTGCCTTCAATGTACAAAGATAGTTATTAGAGTGTAAAAATAAGATAGGGAGAGAAGTGAAACTTCTTGTATGATGAATTCCTCGAACTGGAGTTCTGGAGAGGAATCGGTTCGAGAGTGGAGGAGGATAATCTGGAGGTCGTAGAGGTTCATTAGGCCATAAGTCCTGCACGAAAAGCATATTATCTCTAGTGGTAGCTATGGTCGTGGGTGAGTAGGACATGGAAGTCATGGAGAACCTTTCCTGGTGGAGGTTTAGTTCCTATGTGATGATGAGCTTAATAGCTCTATAGAATTGTGATAAAATCAAGAACTTTTTAGGGGACATTAGGAAGAATAATTATTCAAAAACAAATAATCAAAATTAATAATTAAAAATAAAATTTCTAAAATTTAATAAAAATAAAAGGTAGTTTCAATAAAAATTAAAAACATAAAATAATAAGTAAATATTTTTAAACATCTTCATTGCTGGATGGTTCGGGAGGTGGGACTGGCGATGAGATGTGGAGATGCTGACAAATCTATTGTAGGGTAGCATCAATGTTGTCAAATCATTGAAAACACTATTGCTCGAATCGAGTGAGGCGCTCAGAGATGTCAGCATATGAAGCCGCCGTATAAACTGGACCAGAGGGTGGTGGTGGCTGAGTCGGTGGGTCCTCGTGCTATGTGGGGACATCATCAAAAATGTCCTCGTAGGCCTCCTCCTCGGTAGATTAGGCGAGACGATACTGGGGAGGGTAGGTTCCTCGGTGCCTCCCGATCATCCTCATGCTAAGCATGCTTGAGATGCCTTGTGGAGACATTTGGCCGATGAAGGTGAGGGATGATTCTTGGGCCGCGGAGTTGAGGAGCCCAAAGTGTGGCGCTAGTTGAGTCACGTAGGGGCCAATGGAGATGACCCCGTTTCGATGCCACTCCATCTAGTGCTGAATTGTAAGGGTGATGAAATAGGCAAGGTCGATGACGTGCACTTGCAACATGCACCATAAGAAGTAGACGTCGTGGGTGTTGACGACGCCAGTGTCTCTCGCCTCCCTGTAATCGTGTGAGCTAAAACAGCGTGTAAGTACCTCAGGGATGGTGGGAGAACTGAAGCCTTAGAGCGGCTATGATTGTAGGAGGCCGTGCTAGGGGCCAAAGTGTGCCAGCACTTCGAGGGAGAGAAATGTATGTGGCGACTGAGAGCATGTAGTTCATTCTACTCCTTGAATTCTTTCGTATATAAGCCTAGTGCAGCACTAAACTCTGGGACGCTTAGCTAGCGGATTAATCCGCCTAGGCGAAATTGAACCGTGCTGGGATCATTGTAGTACGTCATTACGGTCTGAAGATGGAAAGTTAAGCATAGTTCCATCATGAGCTCAAGGTATGTCAGCTCGATAATCCCAAAGAATAGCTCCCAAGGGTTGGTGGTTAGGAGGGCTCAAATCGAATCAGCCAACTAAACCTGTTCTACAGCAGCCCAGTCGATGCAGTGACCCGTAATTAAAGGTCGGGCCTGAAGTATTTGGAACAGTTCTTTCTGAGGCCCTCGGGGAAACTGTAAGAGAGGGTGACGAATTTTTACGGTGGGACCCGCAGAAGAGGACACTCCCTTCCTCTTCTTTGAGGTAGGTACGGTGGTTTTCTTTCCTCGTAAAGACGACATCAAAAGCCTGTAATATAAAGAATAATAATAATAGGTAAATGAATTTGAATAAAAGGCATGGATTTGGAACAACTATTTCAGCCAATACTATTAATATGAAGCAAACTCAACCACAATAACAATGAGAATGAGAATAGAAATGTAATGGGTATGAGGTTTTCCTAATCTCAATTTAACACGGAATGTATGATAACTAACTCAGGAATGCAAATTAAATGATATACATTGGCATGGTAATAGCATGAGAATAAACATAGTAATGTCATGGGTATGAGGTGTTCCTACTAACTTGATTTTACACAAAATGTATGATAACTAACCTAAGAATGCAAATTAAATGATAGAAAAATGAAAAATAGTTCAAAAGATATGAAGTTTATGTTGATAATAAGCATTAGAAATAAGTAAAATAGAAGTGAAAGGATTAAACAAATGCTAAGGGAAAGAGATTGAGCGTAAAAAATGAAGTGGGAAGTGGCGTACGGGTGTGGTAGGGAGGTCGTGTGGAGTTGCAGCGACTAGGGTTAGGGTTTTTGAATGGGGAAGAAAGTGAATAGTGCAGGGTATTTATAGATTTTGGGCCACACGGCCAGGGCACAAGCCCGTGTTCCCCAATTTCAGCCAGTATGATTCGTGAATTTCAAATTTGGGCACGTCTGACATTTAGTACACGCCCGTGTTCCTCGGGCATGTGGGTCCACACGGCCGTATCGCACGGCCGTGTCTAGCTTCATTTGCTTCTCCCACGCCCGTGTTAATTTAACAGGTTTGACCACGAGTGTTTCACACGGGCGTGTCGCATGCCCGTGTTGTTTTGGCAGGCTCGACCATAGCCATATCGCACGGCCATGGCGTTTAATCGTAGCCTGTGTTGGGGAAATCTTTTGCCCTATTTTCACATGGCCTTAAGCACGCCTGTGTGCTTGGCCGTGTCTCTGTGGAAACACCTGTATTCAAGATTTCTATTAATAAGTTAGGAGTTAAATACCAAAATTTAACGAAATTAATATTGTTAGTGCTCGGGTTACCTCTCGAGAAGCACTTATTTATAGTCTAAGCTCAACTTACCTCTCCAGTGAATGGTCATGTCATTTGAGGAGTTTATACTTCTCATTCCTGCTATCAATCTCATCAAAATAAGGTTTTAATCGGGTGTTGTTTACCTTAAAAGTGCTGAACTTGGGATGACTCACCTCCACCGTACTGAATGGAAAAATACTGAGTACCGTAAGAGAGATTTCCTCATTCGATGTGGTAGTGACAATGTGGGGATCTGCGGCATCTAATAAGACCTTATCACAAACCTTAAGTTGATTTGGAGAGGTATTGAGCTCGTTTTGGAGTAGTTTCGGCTTGTCGGGTGTTCTTGGTTTATGTGTCTGCCATTCATCAAGTTCCTCAATTCGTAATCTTCGATCTTCATGAACAGGTCCTCTACTGGTGCTTGAGAATGACTCGTGTGCTTTCTTTAGACTCATTTTCTACAAAATAGGTTACACCATATTGTTAGTTTTAGTAGAATGGTTTAAATGATGACCTTCAATTCCTAATGTGTTGCTAGAATTGCGAGCTTGAAGGGTGATTGTTTTGTCTCCCACCCAGAGTGTGAGTTCACCTGTGCCAACATCAATGATGGTTTTAGCAGTTGCTAAAAAGGGCATTCCTAGAATTAAGGGAGTGTTAGTATCCTCTTCTACATCTAGAACAATAAAGTCAACGGGAAATATAAATTTATCGATTTTAACTAGAACATCTTCAATAATACCTCTAGGGAATCTTATAGTTTTATCTACTAATTGAATGCTTATCCTAGGCTGTTTGGCTTTCCTGAGACCTAGTTGCTTAAACATTTTGTAAGGTGTGACGTTGATACTAGCCCCTAGATCAGCTCATGCATGATTAACATCTAAACTACCAATTAAGCAAGGAATAGTAAAGCTCCCTGGGTCTTTTAGTTTGTTGGGTAGTTTATTTTGGAGAATGGCTGAGCAAACTGCGTTTAGCTCCACATGCGATGCCTCGTCCAACTTCTACTTATTTTCTAAAAGCTCTTTTAAAAATTTCATTGCATTTGGCATCTGCGATAGAGCTTCAATAAACGGTAAGTTAATATGTAATTTTTTTAAGAGTTTAAGGAATTTACCAAAATTTTCATCTGAGCAGTCTTTCCTTGTCGCGTTGGGGTATGGCACACGAGGTTTATATTCGACATCATTGGTTTGCTTGTATTTTGATCTACCTCACCTTGACCTTTGCTTACCATAGTTTCTTGCCTCAATTTTGGTTTAGGCTCAACGACTCCTTCGTCAACTTGAATATTAATTGCGTTGAGTTGTCCCCTTGGGTTAGGTTCGGTATTACTTTGCAAACTACCTTATGGTTGTTCAGAGATTAGTTTGGAAAGCTAGCCTATCTGAGTTTCGAGCTTTGGATCGACTGATACAAACCGTCTCGGGAAGAGTCGAGTCGTATGTAGATTGCCCGATCGTCTACGAGAAGTTACGTTAGGATTAGTTAAGTTGTAGGTATAGTCGAGTAGAAAGAGGGGTACGAATGGAATGGTAGGAACGAAAGGGAAGGATCAAAAATGGTATGAACAAATTGGTCGGTTTAGGTTCGATTAGGTAAAGAAGAAAGAACGGGTTTGAACTACTAAAGGGACTTTCAAGAACCAATTACCGAAATGGTATCGACCCGTTGAGTTAGCCTTTTGAGTTCGGTTATAGGTTTGGTAAGGGAAACCTCGACCCACTATCTAACAAGATAGGAACCTCGGTATGTTGAACGCCACACTACGAATAGTGATAAGTTTGGGTACGACAAAGAACACGGTTGACAAAACTAGAACGCTAGGAACGCCAAACGAATCTTTGAACGAAATATAAGAAAAGTTTGCCTCACGATTTTGGCAGCATAACATTAACAAAAGTTTCAAAAGTTCTTTACAAAGTAACACAAGCCACAATTTATAGTGAATGCAAGGGATAGCTGAATAGGCTCTTGAGGTAGCTAAATGGTTTCTAAAAATTCCAAAAATTTTTATGAAGCTTCCTTGAAGTTTCTTGTGCATGGAGAACGGTAAGGGGCAGCTTCTAGATGCCTTGATTCAATAGAAAATTTGAATGAATTGTTTGGGAGCTGAAATGCCATCAATAGGTTCGACCAAATGCTTGAATTTGGAATTAATGCTGCTACTTGATTCAGCTGAATGTTCATGTGATTAAGGAGCTGTCTAGAGCACTTCAATAGTCTTAGAATGTGAACAAACCGATTTGAACAGCCACACATGTGTGAACAAACAAAACCGAACAGCCCTTGGTGTGAAAGGAATAATCGGGTGGGTGTGAACAGCCTTAATTTGTCTTGGGCAGCCAATCGGTCTTCTTGAAGAGTTGTAAGGTTTGGCTGAATGGTCACTTAGGGAACACCAAAGAGCAGCACACCAATTTTAAGTCATCCATGCACCTATGCCATCCAAGGGGTAATGTACCTACAACATTTAATTCAGCAAATTAAATCCCTTTTAGACACATTAAATTCGGCAACATAGACAAATAAATCTTGCACCATAAATTAGGCTGGACATAATTAATCTTTGTAATAGTTAAGACATATTTAATTGGTCCTAATTAATTAAGTACTTAATTTAGAACATAATTAAAACATGTCCAGATTATGACAAATTAATTATTAAAACAAATAACTAATAAAACTAACAGCAACTTAAATGATTTATTCCAGCATAATAAATGCAATAATGAAATGAGCTGAAACGAGCTCGTTGAGCTAAGTTGAGTTGAAGTTGAGCTGATTTGAGCTGATTTGAGCTTGAAGGAGTATGCATGGTTTGCTTGGCTTGCTGGCCCAAGAGCTTTCAAGAAGTCCAGCAACGGTTTCACCCCAAACTCTATCAACTAAAGCTGTTGTTGCATCTTTGAATCTCTTTGCTCGAGCTCGAGTGATCGGTCCTACGGGCAATTCGAGAGGATCTTCATTGGCAGTCGATAACTCAGGAGGGGTGGTTGTATCATTCCCTCTCTCTTCGAAGCGATTTGCCCCCAAATCGTCACCTATATCATAGAAAGAGAGATCAGCTACATTAAAGGTAGCACTTACATTGTACTCACCTGGGAGATCAAGTTTATAAGAATTATCGTTTATTCGTTCCAAAACTTGAAACGGCCCATCTCCTCTCGGCAATAACTTCTACTTTCACTGAGCCGGAAACCTTTCTTTTCGCATATGAACCCACACCTAATCTCTGGGTTCAAAAACTACTCGTTTTCGGCCTTTGTTCGCATTACGCACATAGGACTCAGTCCTAGCCTCGATATTGGCCCGCACCTCGCTATGTAAATCCTTGACAAAATCTGCCTTTTTCTTCGCATCTACATGGACAAACTGATCAGTAGGTAAAGGCAATAGATCTAAAGGATTCAAGGGATTAAAACCGTAAACAATTTCAAATGGGGAGAATTTAGTCGCAGAATGGACAGAACGATTATACGCAAACTCAGTATGGGGTAGACAGTCCTCCCACATCTTCAAATTCTTCCGAACGATGGCCCGAAGCAAAGTAGATAGAACTCTATTGACAACTTCCGTTTGGCCATCGGTTTGGGGGTGGCATGTGGTCGAAAACAGAAGTTTGGTCCCTAATTTACCCCACAAAGACCTCCAAAAGTGACTTAAAAAATTTGCATCTCGGTCCGACACGATAGTACAAGGAATGCCATGTAGTCTAACGATATCCCTAAAAAACAAGTTCGCAACATGAACGGCATCGTCAGTCTTAGCACAGGCAATAAAATGATACATTTTTGAAAATCTATCAACAACAACAAAAATAGAATCCTTCCCCGTTTTTGTGCGCGGAAGTCCGAGAACAAAATCCATGGAGATGTCAATCCACGGTGCTTCAGGAATGGGCAATGGTGTGTACAAGCCATGGGGTTGAACCTTTGATTTAGCCTTTTTGCAGGCTATACACCTTTCGCAAACTCGCTCCACATCTTTTCGCATCCGTGGCCAATAAAAATGTTCATGGAGAGTGGCTAGTGTCTTATTGACTCCGAAGTGTCCCATAAGCCCACCACTATGCGCCTCATGGACTAATAGGTCTCGAATAGATCCACCAGGAACGCATAGTTTACCTTCTCGGAAAAGATAGCCCTCTTACCTATAAAAAATTTCAAAAGGACCTTTCTCACAAGAAACAAATATCTCTCCAAAATCGAAATCGTTTACATAAGAATCTTTAAAAAATGCAAATCCAAGAATCTTAGAATCCAAATATGATAACAGAGTATACCTTCTTGAAAGCGCATCAGCCACAATATTATCTTTACCTTTCTTATATTTGATGACATACGGAAATGACTCAAGGTATTCAACCCACTTCGCGTGGCGTCGGTTCAACTTATGTTGGCCTTTGATGTGCTTCAAGGCTTCATGATCGGAATGAATAACGAATTCCTTAGGCCACAAGTAATGTTGCCATGTCTCAAGGGCTCGTATGAGCGCGTACATCTCTTTATCATACACCGGATAGTTGAGTACGGCTCCATTGAGTTTTTCACTAAAGTAAGCCACAGAACGTCCGTCTTGTGTCAACACGGCCCCAATTCCAATGCTCAAAGCATCGCACTCGATCTCAAAAGTCTTCGAGAAATCTGGAAGGGTAAGCAAAGGAGCGTTAGTGAGGCAATCTTTGATTTTTATAAATGATTTCTCTTGTTCATTGTTCCAAATAAAAGAAGAATTTTTCTTAATAACACTCGTAAGTGGAGTAGCAATTGTGCTAAATTTCGAAACGAATCGTCGGTAGAAACTTTCTAGGCCATGGAAACTTTGAACTTTCGTAACGCTCGTAGGCCTTGGCCAATCTCGTATGGCCTTAATCTTCTCTTGATCTACTTCGAGACCATCCGCACTAACTACAAATCCTAAAAAAACAGTTTTGTTAGAACAAAAAGAACATTTCTTTAAATTAGCATATAAGGTCTCTTTTCGCAAAACTTCTAAAACAGATTTGAGATGACTTACATGTTCTTCCATAGATTTGCTGTAAATCAATATATCATCGAAATATACCACACAAAACCTACCGATGAAAGGCCTTAAGACATGGTTCATTAGTCTCATGAACGTACTTGGAGCGTTGGTGATGTGATCTCAATCGCATCATGTTGTGGCACCACTCGTTGCTATCATGATTGGCCTAAACACGAGGGCCCCAAGTGCAAGATGAAGCTCAATCTCAGCTCAACAAGCTCAATCTTAGTTTTTCCCAGCTCGATTTAGCTCACATGAGCTTAATTTAGCTTACTTTAGCTCGTTTGAGCTTGGCTTAAGTTTATTTCAACTCATTTATTTTAATGTCTGAATAAATTAAGTAATTTATTAATTAAGCTTAAATTACTACAGCTTATAATTATGTTTTGACTTATTACATGTTTTAAATGTGTCTTAGCCAAATTTAATATGTCTTGTTAAAACTTTATTAAATTTGTCTAATTTAATTTATGTTTAATTAGTGTGTCTAAATTATATTAATGTTTGTTCAGCTAAATTTTATGTGATTTAATTTTGGTTCATGTGTTTTTGTAGGTGAGCTGAATTTGGAGAGTAATTAAACAAGGTTCATGCATGATAGGTTCAAAGTATGGGAGTGTGCATGTTCAATTGAGGTTCAATGGATGGCATTTAAAGGAGCATATGCATTTGGAACGTTCATGCAAGAGGGAGTTGCTGAAAGTTCATGTATTTGAAGATTCATGGATCATATTTATGGGGGGAAAATACATGGGACGTTTCATGCATGATTCATGCATTTTCAAGATGACCATTCAAGTATTTTAGGCACATTAATGCCTCATTCAGCCAAGGGAGATGTAGGATCATTAAAGAGCTGCACATTCATGGAATTATGGAGATTCTTCAAGGCTAAGGATGCATGAATGCATCAAGTGAAGCATCATGATGGTTCGGCCAATTCATGTACCATCTTCAAGCATGAACTGGATTTTAATGCTATTTGTGTGAACATGTTAAATACCTGTGTGAACAGAATTTAAGTTAGTGTGAACAACATATGATACGACCCTGGCCAAGGATGCCCTTGATTTCAGCTTGAATTCAGCTCCTCAAGCTCCATTTAGCTTGGTTCAGCTCACCGAATTTTATTTTAGTTCACATGAGCTTAATTCAGCTCGTTTGAGCTTGGTTTAAATTGAATTCAGCTCATTATTAGCTCTTTAGCTAAATTAATTTTATTTGCTGGAATAAATTAATTATTTAAGTTAATTAGTTAATTTAGTTACAGCTCTTAATTACTTGTCAGCTTCTTACATGTTATAATTATGTTGTGTTATCCGAATTTAATTAGGTGGCTGGATTATATTTAATTTGTCTTAATACCATTTAGTTCAGCCGAATATACATTTGCACCTAATTTAGTTCATGTTTTTTTCCTGTAGGATGGTTGAATGCATGAAGGAGCATTAAAGTCCAAGTGCATGAATGGTTCAATACAACGTATGGGAGTATACATGAATGGCTGAATACATGAATGGTTGGATTCATGGATATGGCTCATTTTATGATAATTCAAGGTGTTTATTCAGCCAAGAAGAGCAACTAAATTCATTCTCCAAAAGCTGGCCGATGCACTTCCCAAAACAGCAACTATGCGTTCACATTTGGAGTTCACACCAAGGACCATTTGGCTGATCATTGTTCACAGTTCCAAAGACTTTTCCAACTCCTTTTTCACACCTTCAAGGCTATTCACGTTCACCTTTAATGCTAGTCTCTTTTCAGCCAAGAATTACATTTTAATGAGCTCATTTAAGCTCAATTGGCTGAACCTAGCTGCTGCCATTTCTCCAAGTGCATTTGCTCTTCTAGAAATCGTCCCTTGAGCTTCAAATTCAGCTGAATTTAGCTCCAGCAATTTAGTTTTTTATTTCCAAAATTTTCTAGCATTTTCTAGCCTAATTAATTACTTAGACATTAAGTCTTTGTTTTGGCCATTCGGCTACCTAGCTGAACACTATAAATAGTTGTTCATTTTCATTGTAAAAGGACTTTTGACTTTTGATCATTTGAATGAACTTTGTTCAAAGAGTGAGTTTTCTCCTCTCTAAATTCGTACGAGTTTCGATCTGACTTATCTAGCGTGCTAGTGGCGTCTATCGTTCTCTTTTGAACTTATCACCTTGCTTTGGTGTGGCGTTCAACCCTTCTACAATTCCGCAATCCCACCTTGAACCGAATAGAAATCGGGGTGACACTTTTTAGTGTTGAATCGTTTCTGGTGTTTAAGCTCATTTATCCATTCCACCGACTATCCTAGATTTTACCCAACTATAATATCTTTTTACAAAACCGAGCCTTCATTTATCAACTTCCATTTTTCTTATTTTTATCCTTAAATCGAGCCTACTACCCTTATAAATTTACCATCACCTTAGCCAACCTTTAAAACCATTTGAAAGCTTCCGCATCTTTAGCCTTATTTCATCCTATTTCTGATAACTCAACTATTCCTCGTCGACGATCGGGCAATGACGTGAAACGACTCAATTAACCCGGGCCAGATCACATCATTTGGTATCAGAGCTACTAAAACGAGGAACGTCGACGTTCGTATCAAGCTCAGAGTAGGTTCGTAACGTAAAAAAAATTTCAGGTTGTAATTTTTTTTCTTTTCTCTTCCCTTTGTTTTTCAGCATATTGTAATTGAACAAAAAAATCAAAAAAGAAGAAGAGGAAATTCAAAAAAATCGAAAAAAAAATTGAAAAAAAATTGAAAAAAAAATTCGAAGTATTAAAAAAAAGTGAGAAGTCTTGTGAGTTTTATTTTGTTATTATTTCTTATTGCTTCCGAGCATCCATTCATTCTACCATTCCTTCTACCCCCCCAAAAAATGCCACACATACTTTGATTTTTTTTCTTTGTTTAGCCTACCCTACACCCGACGTTATCCCTTGTAACCCATTTGAAGCCGACCCTCTAAGCCACAATAAGTCTTCTTGAAATAAAATACAAATTCACGAGAGTGAGACGAGTGGAAAAAGGCACGAGTGGTGAGTACATTAGACCGATCAAAAGCCATTAAACTAGCGTAAACACGAGTGGTGTGCTATCCAATTTTCTTTGCGAGTAAAACGTGAGATTTTTGTGGTGAGGTATTTAATTTTTGTTTTGTTGTAATCATTTTTTTAGTAATTAAATCATGTCTCAAGAAGAATTCTCTACTGATGAATTTCAATACTTGGTGAACGAGATGGGCCGAATTTTGGAGGAAGAACTAAGCCCATTAAAAAGACGTTTGAACCGAGTGGAGGAAAAGTCCCAACGAAAACAAAATCCACCAAGTCGAGAAACAGAGTCGAGATCATCACGGCAATACGCGTTCAAAGACTACTCGCTAAGAGATTCTTATCGGGATTTCTATTCAACGAGGAACTCAAGACGAAGCAAAGCAAGTTTTGAGTTTGAAGCTTTTCAAGGTGACGAACGAGGAATCACAAGTAGTCCTTCATATGCACCAAGGTATTCGTCCGCCAAGAACCAATCTCGAAGAGGTGATCATTTTTTGTATGAAAGTCGTTCTAATTATACCCAACGAGAGTCATTTTGTGCTGATTCATTTGCAACATCTCCATCCTATAATGAAAGAGCGAGGCAAAAAGAAAAAGAAATAAGAAGAAAAGAAAGACAGGAAATGTTGATGAGAGAAAATGAGCATATATGGAATGAAATCGAGAGACAAAAAAAGAAATGAAAGAAAAGGAACAAGAAATCAAAAAAGTGAGAGAAAAAGAAAATGAAGAGAAAGGATTCAAAAAAGAAATTGAGATTGAACAAGAGTGCAAGCGAGAAAGAGAAATCGAAAGAAAAGAAGAAAAGATTGAAAAAGAAAAAGAAATCCAAAAAGAGAGTGAGGTCGAAAATAAAATTGAAAATGAGAGAGGAAATGAAAAGAGAAAAAAAGAAGTTGAGATTAGAAAAGAAACGAGAGAAAAAGAGATAAACGAACCAGAAAAAGTGAGGAGCATTTCAACTAATCCATATGAAACTTGTTCTTGTTCTGTTTCTTCTTTCAGGTGCCCGAGATATCAAACGATAATTTTCAACTTCACTACCTTTCCGATGAAAGACATTTTCATATGGCCAGTATAGGTAAGGTTGAAGATGAAAACGTGCCCCAAGAGTTCAAAGGTAAGAGAGGTGAGGAAATGTTAACGATCGAGTCACGACCACCAGGTTTGAAAATTGTTGAAATACTTTTTAGTGACTTAATTTCTAAACGCTCTCCTTATTTTGGTCTGATTAATTGCTACTCCCTGAATGTGGTTGATTTTTGTTCCAATCAACAAACCAAAGATTTAATTTTGCGTGATGACGGTTTTTCACGAAAGGCGATTAAATTTTTCATTTGTGACAATTTTGTGCACCAATTAACGCTTTGTGGAAAATCCATGAATTTGTGCAAGTATGAATTGATGAATGTAAAAAGTTTTAATTGTTTGTCCCTGTGTATGCAAAAATCCCATTGGTTTAACGTGTTTGGTTTAATGAAATTTTTGCTACATTTTGGCATGAATACTCAAAATCAAGTTTTTAAACCCGGAATCTATTTTGGTTCGTTTTATGGGAAAGTCAAGCTTCATCAATTTTGTGTGAACAATTTCTATTGTTTTGATAATTGGGTGTTGAATAAGGAACTGAGGAATGAAAAATTTGATTTCAATTTAAATTCATTCCTTAATCCATTTTTGTGGTTGTATTTGAAGTTCGTATTTCATTTCGTTAAGGTTAATTCAGCCATAGAGACTCGACTAGACTACATTTCCGAGGAGAGAAGATTTATGATGATCGACAAAGGTAAAAATGATCCTTTCTTTTCCATCCCTCGAGGTAAACAAGGTATGACTTACGAGAACTTTAAAATTTCTCTGCCCTATTCGGTTGGTAATAAAATTTTTGTTGAAGAATTGGTTGCTGCAAGGTATTTAAATTGTGATGTGTTTAACTGTTCAGCTTTATTTAAAAATGAATCATCTGTTTTGATTGATGCTGATGATGCGATTTTGGAAGAACCAATGGTTCAATTTCCATTGCAAGGTTTTACTGTGCATTCATCTGTTTGTGATAAAAATTTGTGTTCAATAAGTTGTGGTGAGGAGTTTATTTGCTTGATCGATGAACAGATTAAATTGAATGTGTCCACATGTCTCTTGAAAATTTTTGGTAAGATTCTCCTTGATGACAAGTTTGTTGAAAAGGTGAAAGATCAATGGCCACTGTTAAGCTTAACTATGCAAGATTTAAGCCGATTAAGTGGTAAAATCATAACTTGCAAAAAGCTTTGTTCAATCAATTGTGGGTATGAAATTTGGAAAATACCTTCTTGCAAGGATTATGAATGTTCTACCCAAATGCTACTTGGGCCACATATTTGCTCAAATGAATTCTTGATGATTTGTGATTACTCATTTAAAATAATTCCTTCGTTTGATGAGACTTTGTATGGTGAAGATGTAACAAAACAGTTTGGTGGTTTATTTTATTTGTGTTCGATTCCGTTTGATCGAGGAAAGATGAGTAAGCAGAGCTATGATCGAGTGAACCAACGGCTCGACTTGAGGACAAGTCGTTCTAAAGAAGGGGGGAATGATACGACCCTGGCCAAGGATGCCCTTGATTTCAGCTTGAATTCAGCTCCTCAAGCTCCATTTAGCTTGGTTCAGCTCACCGAATTTTATTTTAGTTCACATGAGCTTAATTCAGCTCGTTTGAGCTTGGTTTAAATTGAATTCAGCTCATTATTAGCTCTTTAGCGAAATTAATTTTATTTGCTGGAATAAATTAATTATTTAAGTTAACTAGTTAATTTAGTTACAGCTCTTAATTACTTGTCAGCTTATTACATGTTATAATTATGTTGTGTTATCCGAATTTAATTAGGTGGCTGGATTATATTTAATTTGTCTTAATACCATTTAGTTCAGCCGAATATACATTTGCACCTAATTTGGTTCATGTTTTTTTCCTGTAGGATGGTTGAATGCATGAAGGAGCATTAAAGTCCAAGTGCATGAATGGTTCAATACAATGTATGGGAGTATACATGAATGGCTGAATACATGAATGGTTGGATTCATGGATATGGCTCATTTTATGATAATTCAAGGTGTTTATTCAGCCAAGAAGAGCAACTAAATTCATTCTCCAAAAGCTGGCCGATGCACTTCCCAAAACAGCAACTATGCGTTCACATTTGGAGTTCACACCAAGGACCATTTGGCTGATCATTGTTCACAGTTCCAAAGACTTTTCCAACTCCTTTTTCACACCTTCAAGGCTGTTCACGTTCACCTTTAATGCTGGTCTCTTTTCAGCCAAGAATTACATTTTAATAAGCTCATTTAAGCTCAATTGGCTGAACCTAGCTGCTGCCATTTCTCCAAGTGCATTTGCTCTTCTAGAAATCGTCCCTTGAGCTTCAAATTCAGCTGAATTTAGCTCCAGCAATTTAGTTTTTTATTTCCAAAATTTTCTAGCATTTTCTAGCCTAATTAATTACTTAGACATTAAGTCTTTGTTTTGGCCATTCGGCTACCTAGCTGAACACTATAAATAGTTGTTCATTTTCATTGTAAAAGGACTTTTGACTTTTGATCATTTGAATGAACTTTGTTCAAAGAGTGAGTTTTCTCCTCTCTAAATTCGTACGAGTTTCGATCTGACTTATCTAGCGTGCTAGTGGCGTCTATCGTTCTCTTTTGAACTTATCACCTTGCTTTGGTGTGGCGTTCAACCCTTCTACAATTCCGCAATCCCACCTTGAACCGAATAGAAATCGGGGTGACACTTTTTAGTGTTGAATCGTTTCTGATGTTTAAGCTCATTTATCCATTCCACCGACTATCCTATATTTTACCCAACTATAATATCTTTTTACAAAACCGAGCCTTCATTTATCAACTTCCATTTTTCTTATTTTTATCCTTAAATCGAGCCTACTACCCTTATAAATTTACCATCACCTTAGCCAACCTTTAAAACCATTTGAAAGCTTCCGCATCTTTAGCCTTATTTCATCCTATTTCTGATAACTCAACTATTCCTCGTCGACGATCGGGAAATTACGTGAAACGACTCAATTAACCCGGGCCAGATCACATCAACATAGATGCCGAATATCAATAGGCATTTTAGGCTTATAAATAGCTTACTTGTTTATTGTAAAAGGTTACAGAATTTGATTATTGAAAACTTGATTGTGAGGTTTCCTCCTATCCTATTTCGTACGAGTCTCGTTCTGACTTATCTAGCTCGCTAGTGGCGTGTGACAGCCCAAAATTGACCCTAGTCGGGAAGTGGTTTCGGGACCGCTAAACTGAGTCACCGAAAGGTTTGAATGTGATGTTTATTGTCTAGAATATGTAATCATGATTGTGTGAAAATTTCAAGCTTCGATTTAGTCGATTGCATGTGAATTTAGTCAATAGGACTTATATGAGAAAATTTTAAAATGTGATAGGTCAATGCATGAGGACCTATTAGTGCATGGGGAAGAAAAAGGGGACTTGCATGTCAAATTCCCCTCCCTAATATGTAGTGGCCGGCCATGCTATGGGTGGAAACATGTCTCCAACATGTTATGCTAGTGATGTATGTTAAGAAAAATAAAATAATGAGCATGGTGATTAAATAATGAAAGGAAGGGTGATGGAAAAAAAAAGAAATAACATGGTCTCACCCCCTTGTTGCCGTGAGTTGAGGAAAGAAAACAAAAAAAAAATGTGTTCATTCTTGAACACCTTTGGCCGAATAGAGGAAAGAAAGGAAGGGGAAGAGCTTGAGAAAATCGGCTATGGTGGTTTGCTAGACTAAGGTATGTTTGATGTTGTTCTTGAGATGCATGCATGTTTTAGTAGTTGACTTGAGTTCTAAAAACCCATGGTTCAATTTTGTGGATTGATGATGATTTTGTGTTTTGCCATTGATGAGTGCTTGAGCTTTTTGATAGTTGTTGATGAAAAGTGAAAATCTACCTAGCTATGGTTCAAATTTTGTTAATTGATGGAGATGATATTCGGCCATGAATGTTACATTCTTGGTTGGTATTTTGATGTCTTTGGTGATGAGGTATGAAGATGGTTGATTTTGAGTGTTTAATAAAAAGGATGCATGAATTATTGTTAAATAATGGTCGAATGTAGCATGATTAAAGATGTGAATAAATTGAAGTTAAGGAGGTTGTCAATGAAAAATATGAGTTGGATGAGGCTTAAAGAATAAAAATCTAGGTGACTAGAGGTCAAGGACATTCGGTCATAGGCTTGTGTGCTAGCAAAATCGGCCAAGTGTTTATGTGGTGGAAATTAAGTGTTAAATGGAATGAAAATGATATTATATGGGGGTATGTATATTCGGCCATATGAGTAAGTATATAGATGATGTTAAATTTGATTATGTATAATGGGCATTAAGATGTGGAACATAAGAAATGTAGTCATATGTGGAATTACATGATGTTATAGTTGACATTGTACACACATACATCCATTCGGCCATCAACATGAGTAATTAGTGAGGATGGTTGCCGAATATACAAACATACATAGGCATGTGTAATTGAATTATGAATGTTTAACAAGATGGTTAAACTAGTGAATTATTGATTAAGCTCAAGGAGCTAAAGGAGGAGAATCAAGCAAAGGCAAAGAAAAGATCACTGAGTAGCCGAGTTGGAACCGTCTTACCCAACACAAGGTAAGTCATTAAGCATGTAGTTGGTATTATTTCAAATGGTCATAATGTTTATGTATTGATGCTGAATGGAATGAATAAATATACATATATATATGCATGTACGTATGTGATGATGAAATTGTTGAATGAAAAGAAAAGAGGTAAGATGTACTGAGTTGTTGATCTCGGCACTAAACGTGCGGGTATAACCATTTATGACCATGAGATTGGCGCTAAGTGCGCGGGATTAAATTGTACAGCACTAAGTGTGCGATTTGACTATGTTGCACTAAGTGTGCGAAATGAATGTGATGCACTAAGTGTGCGAATTGACCATGCGGCACTAAGTGTGCGAGTTTGACTATGTAGCACTAAGTGTGCGATTTGATTACGTAGCACTAAGTGTGCGAGTTGATTATATAGCACTGAGTGTGCGGACTCAATATACATTCGTGAATCATTATGGACACTATGTGTGCGACACTATTGAGTCGATCGCGGACAGCGGATCGGGTAAGTGTCTTGAGTACATGGCTAATAGGTGCTATGCTTATACTTGGTGTTGAGCTCGGTAAGTTTGAACCTATGTGACAAATATACTTGAAGTCACGTACATAAAATTTATCGTAGGATGGGTGAAAGGCCGTTTAGTCGTTTGATTGTAACGAAAATAAATTGATTTATGAAAATGCTTCAATGTCCTATTGATGAGTATATGGAATGTGAATGCATGAATCGATATGAAACTGAATCGATAGGTTGGAGGAACTATGGTATGGTTCGGTATGGATGGAGTAAATTGTCTCGTTCTATTTTGTTTCCTCTTGTGATAATGTTATTGATGGATGGTAGTGCGTTGCTTATGACTTACTGAGTTATAAACTCACTCGGTGTTTCCTTGTCACCCATTATAGGTTGCTTGGACTCATCTATTTTTGCGGGGTCAGGCCGTCATCGAAGTCATCACACCGGATAGTAAGTTTTGGTACTTTCTTCTTAGTTGGCTTAGAAGAACATTTTGGCATGTATAAGCTATTACGTTGTGTTTGAACTTTGGCATGTAAACTTTAAGCCATGCGAAAATGGCGCGAATGTTCGATTGAGTTGGATCAAGGGTAGGCATGAAATGGACCTAGTTACTTTCGTAACAGATGCTGGCAGCAGCAGTGTCATGAGATTGAAAAATCACTAAAAATAGTAGGAGTGGAATTAATTGATGAATAAATTATGTGATCGAAGCTCGATGAGTCTGTTTTCATGAGGAAGTAACGAAAAGATCATATGGGCAGTATATTAAGAGATAATCAGATTTTTGTGGGACAGGGCCAGAACGGTTTCTGGATTCCCTGCTCCGACTTTGGAAATTCATTATAAATTAACCAGAGATAATTAGGGGTCGTACCATATATGTACAGATTCCTCTCTGAGTCTAGTTTTCATAGAAACAAACGGCATCAGTATTGAAGCCCCGTGCAGGGAGATATCCAAGTCGTAATGGGCAAAGGTCAGTGTAGTCGACCCCTGTAACATGGGAGACTTTGACTAATAAACTGTACTAATTGGCCTGACCAAAAATTCTAGAAAAAAATACATAGATGGGCACATGAGTCTAGTTTCTGGGAAAAATTGCGAAACTGATTTTCGAGTTAAGAAACTCAAGATATGATTTTTAAAACGACTAGTACACAGATTGGGCAGTGTCTGGAAAATAAATTTTATAAGGGGTTAAAGTCAGTTAACACCTCGTGTTCGACTCCGGTGTCGGTTTCGGGTTCGGGGTGTTACATTTGATTGGTATCAGAGCTATGGTTTAGTCGGTTCTAGGACTACCATAGCGCGTATGAGTCTAGCTATACATGCCGAATGTTAATGTTTAAATGTGTGATGACTTCCGACGGTTGAAATGTTTTTGTTTTGATTAGTAAATGGACCCCGGTGAAGAAAGAACCCTAGCGGATGACGTTGAGAGCGCAGCGGCTGCTCCTGCACAAGGGACGCCGCCTGTTGAACCTCAGTCATCTGCGAATAATCAAGGTGAGGGGGCTAAACAAGCCTTCTTTACCATGATGAATGAGTGGGTCGCGCAATATGCCCGAACCAACCCGGCTGTCCAACAATTCCCAAATTTGAATAATCCACCCCAAGAGCCTGTAATGCCATCAGTCGCTGATCCTGTGAGGCTGAGTAAGCCACTTGTAGACTTGATTAGGAAGCGTGGGGCCGAGGAGTTCAAGGCCATAGTAACTGATGATGCCGAAAGGGCCGAGTTCTGGCTTGATAACACCATTCGGGTGTTCGATGAATTGTCATGCACACCCGACGAATGTCTAAAATGTGCTGTATCTTTGTTGCGAGACTCAGCCTACTATTGGTGGAGGACCTTGATTTCCATAGTCCCGAACGAGCGAGTAACTTGGGACTTCTTTCAAACGGAATTCCGAAAGAAATTTATTAGCCAACGGTTCATTGATCAGAAGCGTAAGGAGTTCTTGGAACTCAAGCAAGGCCGTATGACTGTATCTGAATACGAACATGAATTCGTAAGACTCAGTAGGTATGCCCGGGAGTGTGTAGCTGATGAGGTTGCTATGTGCAAAAGATTCGAGGAAGGATTGAATGAAGATTTAAAGCTACTAATGGGTATTTTGGAAATAAAAGAATTCGTAACACTAGTCGAACGAGCCTGCAAGGCGGAAGAACTTGGAAAGGAGAAGAGGAAGGCTGAATTTGAAGCTAGAGATTATCGTAAAAGATCGACGGGTAAAGCTCCGTTCTCAGCTGTAAAGAAGTTCAGGGAGGACATTAATAAGTTGAGGGCGACTGCGGGAATTTCCATCAGGGCAAGACCATCGATGGGCTCCCGAGCTACTTCGGTAGCTAGTGTGGGCAATAATCGTCACGAGAAACCTGAATGTCCCCAATGTGGAAGACGACACCTAGGTGAATGTTGGGGTAAGTCTATTAACAGGGCCTGTTACGGATGCGGTTCGAAGGACCACTTCATTAGAGATTGCACAGAGCTTGATGAGAAGAATAAGATTCAAGGTGCAAGACCTAGTAGAGTGACAACTAGAGATAGACCACCGAGAATTTTAGGAGGTAGGGGTGGTAGTCAGAGAGGGGCCTCTGATATGGCTGTTCGAGCCGAGAACCGCACTCCTGCTAGAGCATATGCCATCCGCGCACGAGAGGAGGCATCCTCCCCTGACGTCATCACTGGTACCTTCACTCTCTTTGATACTAATGTGATTGCATTGATTGACCCTGGCTCTACTCATTCATATGTATGTGAAACCTTAGCATCCAGTAAGACTCTACCTGTTGAGTCTACTGAGTTCGTAATTCGAGTGTCAAACCCTTTGGGTCAATGCGTACTTGTTGATAAAGTGTGTAAGAGATGCCCTCTAATAATCCGAGAATCCTGTCTTCCGACCGATTTGATGCTTTTGCCGTTTGACGAATTTGACGTTATTCTTGGTTTGGATTGGTTGACCGCGCATGATGCGGTTGTGAATTGCAAAAGCAAGACCATTGATTTGAGGTGCGCAAATAACGAGATAATTCGAATTGAGTCTACGGACTTAAGGGGTTGCCAGCTGTAATATCAGCAATGTTGGCCCAGAAATATGTAAGGAAAGGGTGCGAAGCATACCTCGCGTATGTACTTGATGACAAGGAGTTAGAAAAGAAACCCGAATCGGTGCCGGTGGTTTGTGAATACCCGGATGTTTTTCCTAAAGAGTTACCGGGTTTGCCACCTGTTCGGGAGGTAGAGTTTGGTATTGAGCTTGTACCTGGAACTACGCCAATTTCGATCGCTCCGTGTCGTATGGCACTAACCGAGTTAAAAGAGTTGAAAGCTCAGTTGCAAGAATTGACGGATAGAGGTTTCGCTCGACCGAGTTTCTCACCTTGGGGTGCACCAGTATTGTTCGTGAAAAAGAAGGACGAAACCATGAGGTTGTGCATTGACTATCGACAACTGAATAAAGTGACGATAAAGAATAAGTATCCGTTACCGCGTATTGATGATCTGTTCGATCACTTAAAGGGAGCATCGGTGTTTTCAAAGATAGATTTGAGATCGGGTTATTATCAGTTGCGGATTTGAGATTCGGATGTACCCAAAACTGCTTTCAGAACGAGGTACGGTCACTACGAGTTCTTAGTGATGCCGTTTGGGCTCACTAATGCCCCTGCAGTGTTTATGGATTTGATGAATCGGATCTTCAGGCCGTATTTGGATCGGTTCGTAGTTGTGTTTATTGATGACATCTTGGTCTATTCAAGAGATGAGACCGAACATGCTGAGCATCTGAGGCTAGTGTTGCAAATTTTGCGGGATAAGCAGTTATATGCTAAGTTCAGTAAGTGTGAGTTCTGGTTAAGAGAGGTTAGCTTCTTGGGTCATGTGGTATCCGCATCGGGTATTCGAGTTGACCCGAGCAAAATTTCAGCCATACTTAACTGGAAGCCTCCGAGAAATGTTACCGAAGTCTGGAGCTTTCTAGGGCTTGTCGGTTATTACCGACGATTTGTCAAAGGTTTCTCGATGATAGCCACACCAATGACGAAGCTACTTCAAAAGGGTGTTAAGTTCGAATGGATGGAGAAATGTCAGAAAAGCTTCGATCAACTGAAAACTCATTTGACTGAAGCTCCAATTTTGGTGCAACCCGAATCGGGTAAAGAGTTTGTCTTTTTTTAGTGACGCATCCCTACTTGGGTTGGGTTGCGTATTGATGCAAGAAGGTTGAGTTGTGGCCTATGCGTCGAGACAATTAAAGCCACACGAGAGAAATTATCCGACCCATGATCTCGAACTAGCCGCCATTGTGTTTGCATTGAAAATATGGCGACATTATTTGTTTGGTGAGAAGTGCCATGTGTTTTCGGATCATAAAAGTCTCAAATATTTGATGACTCAACGAGACTTGAATCTGCGACAAAGACGTTGGCTTGAGTTGTTGAAAGATTACGAGCTTGTCATTGATTACCACCCGGGAAAGGCTAATGTGGTTGCGGACGCCTTAAGCCGAAAATCACTGTTTGCTTTGCGAGCGATGAATGTACACTTGTCTGTTCTACCTGACAATGTGTTAGTAGCTGAATTAAAAGCCAAACCATTATTGACTCATCAAATTCGTGAAGCTCAGAAAGTCGATGATGAATTGGTTGCAAAACGAGCTGAGTGTGTTCCGAACAAGGAATCGGAGTTTCAGATTGATGATGATGGTTGTTTAAGGTTTAGAAGTCGTTTGTGTGTTCCAAGGAATTCGGAACTC
Organism: Gossypium hirsutum; assembly: GCF_007990345.1. Classification (NCBI taxonomy): domain Eukaryota; kingdom Viridiplantae; phylum Streptophyta; class Magnoliopsida; order Malvales; family Malvaceae; genus Gossypium; species Gossypium hirsutum. The sequence goes on along the minus strand of NC_053433.1, from coordinate 49,635,714 downwards.
ATTCCGATGATTCTGAACGAAGCCCATTGTAGCCGAATGTCAATTCACCCGGGGAGCACGAAAATGTACAACGACTTGAAACGTCGGTTTTGGTGGCATGGTATGAAACGAGACATCTCCGACTTTGTTTCGAGATGTTTAATATGTCAACAAGTGAAAGCGGAACATCAAGTGCCTTCAGGGTTACTTCAGCCGATCATGATACTCGAGTGGAAATGGGACCGAGTCACAATGGACTTTGTGTCCGGACTGCCATTGTCCGCAAGTAAGAAGGATGCGATTTGGGTTGTTGTTGATAGGCTGACTAAGTCGGCTCACTTTATCCCCGTGCGTACGGATCTTTCGTTGGATAAACTAGCCGAATTGTATGTCTCTCAGATTGTGAGATTACATGGAGTACCTATTTCTATCGTGTCGGATAGTGATCCGAGATTCACCTCACGATTTTGGAAGAAATTGCAAGAAGCTTTGGGTACCAAGCTGCATTTTAGCACTGCTTTTCACCCCCAAACCGATGGTCAATCCGAGCGGATAATTCAGATACTTGAGGATATGTTGAGATGTTGCATCCTCGAGTTCAGTAGTTCATGGGAACGGTATTTACCTTTGATTGAATTCGCTTACAACAATAGTTTTCAATCAAGTATTAAGATGGCACCTTATGAGGCTTTGTACGGTCGTAAATGCCGTACGCCATTGTTTTGGACCGAGCTTGGTGAAAGTAAAATTTTCGAAGTTGATTTGATTAAAGATGCCGAACAAAAAGTAAAGGTAATCCACGAAAGTCTGAAGGTAGCCACAGATCGTCAAAAATCGTATGCGGATTTAAAACGAAAGGACATTGAATATCAGGTGGGAGATAAAGTGTTTCTTAAAGTGTCACCTTGGAAGAAGGTACTCAGATTTGGCCGTAAAGGCAAGTTGAGCCCGAGATTCATTGGGCCGTACGAAATTTCTGAACGAGTGGGGCCGGTTGCATATAGATTGATTTTGCCCCCTGAACTTGAAAGGATGCACGATGTCTTCCATGTTTCAATGCTTTGACGTTATAGATCCGATCCGTCACATGTGATTAATCCCTCAGAAGTTGAAATTCAATCTGACTTGAGCTATGAAGAAGAACCGATTCGTATCCTAGCTCGTGACGTGAAAGAGTTGCGAAATAAAAGGGTTCCGTTGGTTAAGGTGTTGTGGCTCAAACACGGGATCGAGGAAGCAACCTGGGAACCCGAGAGCTCGATGAAAGAACGATATCCAAACCTATTTACCTGTAAGATTTTCGAGGACGAAAAATTTCTTAAGTGAGGGAGAGTTGTGACAGCCCAAAATTGACCCTAGTCGGGAAGTGGTTTCGGGACCGCTAAACTGAGTCACCGAAAGGTTTGAATGTGATGTTTATTGTCTAGAATATGTAATCATGATTGTGTGAAAATTTCAAGCTTCGATTTAGTCGATTGCATGTGAATTTAGTCAATAGGACTTATATGAGAAAATTTTAAAATGTGATAGGTCAATGCATGAGGACCTATTAGTGCATGGGGAAGAAAAAGGGGACTTGCATGTCAAATTCCCCCTCCCTAATATGTAGTGGCCGGCCATGCTATGGGTGGAAACATGTCTCCAACATGTTATGCTAGTGATGTATGTTAAGAAAAATAAAATAATGAGCATGGTGATTAAATAATGAAAGGAAGGGTGATGGAAAAAAAAAAAATAACATGGTCTCACCCCCTTGTTGCCGTGAGTTGAGGAAAGAAAACAAAAAAAAATGTGTTCATTCTTGAACACCTTTGGCCGAATAGAGGAAAGAAAGGAAGGGGAAGAGCTTGAGAAAATCGGCTATGGTGGTTTGCTAGACTAAGGTATGTTTGATGTTGTTCTTGAGATGCATGCATGTTTTAGTAGTTGACTTGAGTTCTAAAAACCCATGGTTCAATTTTGTGGATTGATGATGATTTTGTGTTTTGCCATTGATGAGTGCTTGAGCTTTTTGATAGTTGTTGATGAAAAGTGAAAATCTACCTAGCTATGGTTCAAATTTTGTTAATTGATGGAGATGATATTCGGCCATGAATGTTACATTCTTGGTTGGTATTTTGATGTCTTTGGTGATGAGGTATGAAGATGGTTGATTTTGAGTGTTTAATAAAAAGGATGCATGAATTATTGTTAAATAATGGTCGAATGTAGCATGATTAAAGATGTGAATAAATTGAAGTTAAGGAGGTTGTCAATGAAAAATATGAGTTGGATAAGGCTTAAAGAATAAAAATCTAGGTGACTAGAGGTCAAGGACATTCGGTCATAGGCTTGTGTGCTAGCAAAATCGGCCAAGTGTTTATGTGGTGGAAATTAAGTGTTAAATGGAATGAAAATGATATTATATGGGGGTATGTATATTCGGCCATATGAGTAAGTATATAGATGATGTTAAATTTGATTATGTATAATGGGCATTAAGATGTGGAACATAAGAAATGTAGTCATATGTGGAATTACATGATGTTATAGTTGACATTGTACACACATACATCCATTCGGCCATCAACATGAGTAATTAGTGAGGATGGTTGCCGAATATACAAACATACATAGGCATGTGTAATTGAATTATGAATGTTTAACAAGATGGTTAAACTAGTGAATTATTGATTAAGCTCAAGGAGCTAAAGGAGGAGAATCAAGCAAAGGCAAAGAAAAGATCACTGAGTAGCCGAGTTGGAACCGTCTTACCCAACACAAGGTAAGTCATTAAGCATGTAGTTGGTATTATTTCAAATGGTCATAATGTTTATGTATTGATGCTGAATGGAATGAATAAATATACATATATATATATGCATGTACGTATGTGATGATGAAATTGTTGAATGAAAAGAAAAGAGGTAAGATGTACTGAGTTGTTGATCTCGGCACTAAACGTGCGGGTATAACCATTTATGACCATGAGATTGGCGCTAAGTGCGCGGGATTAAATTGTACAGCACTAAGTGTGCGATTTGACTATGTTGCACTAAGTGTGCGAAATGAATGTGATGCACTAAGTGTGCGAATTGACCATGCGGCACTAAGTGTGCGAGTTTGACTATGTAGCACTAAGTGTGCGATTTGATTACGTAGCACTAAGTGTGCGAGTTGATTATATAGCACTGAGTGTGCGGACTCAATATACATTCGTGAATCATTATGGACACTATGTGTGCGACACTATTGAGTCGATCGCGGACAGCGGATCGGGTAAGTGTCTTGAGTACATGGCTAATAGGTGCTATGCTTATACTTGGTGTTGAGCTCGGTAAGTTTGAACCTATGTGACAAATATACTTGAAGTCACGTACATAAAATTTATCGTAGGATGGGTGAAAGGCCGTTTAGTCGTTTGATTGTAACGAAAATAAATTGATTTATGAAAATGCTTCAATGTCCTATTGATGAGTATATGGAATGTGAATGCATGAATCGATATGAAACTGAATCGATAGGTTGGAGGAACTATGGTATGGTTCGGTATGGATGGAGTAAATTGTCTCGTTCTATTTTGTTTCCTCTTGTGATAATGTTATTGATGGATGGTAGTGCGTTGCTTATGACTTACTGAGTTATAAACTCACTCGGTGTTTCCTTGTCACCCATTATAGGTTGCTTGGACTCATCTATTTTTGCGGGGTCAGGCCGTCATCGAAGTCATCACACCGGATAGCAAGTTTTGGTACTTTCTTCTTAGTTGGCTTAGAAGAACATTTTGGCATGTATAAGCTATTATGTTGTGTTTGAACTTTGGCATGTAAACTTTAAGCCATGCGAAAATGGCGCGAATGTTCGATTGAGTTGGATCAAGGGTAGGCATGAAATGGACCTAGTTACTTTCGTAACAGATGCTGGCAGCAGCAGTGTCATGAGATTGAAAAATCACTAAAAATAGTAGGAGTGGAATTAATTGATGAATAAATTATGTGATCGAAGCTCGATGAGTCTGTTTTCATGAGGAAGTAACGAAAAGATCATATGGGCAGTATATTAAGAGATAATCAGATTTTTGTGGGACAGGGCCAGAACGGTTTCTGGATTCCCTGCTCCGACTTTGGAAATTCATTATAAATTAACCAGAGATAATTAGGGGTCGTACCATATATGTACAGATTCCTCTCTGAGTCTAGTTTTCATACAAACAAACGGCATCAGTATTGAAGCCCCGTGCAGGGAGATATCCAAGTCGTAATGGGAAAAGGTCAGTGTAGTCGACCCCTGCAACATGGGAGACTTTGACTAATAAACTGTACTAATTGGCCCGACCAAAAATTCTAGAAAAAAATACATAGATGGGCACATGAGTCTAGTTTCTGGGAAAAATTGCGAAACTGATTTTTGAGTTACGAAACTCAAGATATGATTTTTAAAACGACTAGTACACAGATTGGGCAGTGTCTGGAAAATAAATTTTATAAGGGGTTAAAGTCAGTTAACACCTCGTGTTCGACTCCGGTGTCGGTTTCGGGTTCGGGGTGTTACATGGCGTCAACCCGACTTCTTGAACTTATCACCATCCTGGTGTGGCGTTCATCCACCTTTTTATACCTTTGGTTCCTACCTCTCTATAGGTAACGGGTCAAGGTCCATCTTCGACAATCCATTTAATCCACCTTGAGCAATATAAGTCCCGGGGCAATACTTCATATAGTATTGAATCGTTCTTCTCTTGAGTTCTATTTTTCCATTCCATTTTAACTATTAAATTATAAACAATATTTCTTTATTTCACCGAGCCTATCAAACATCTATCCAAACCATCTTTTGAACCCATTTTCTCAACTTCCGCTATAAAAAAATCATCTAACTCCATCTATCTACAAAATCGAACAAACTTCTCGTCAACGATCGGGCAATCAAGTGAATCGACTCAATCAACTGAGCCAGATCACATCAGTTGGTAAGGCCAAAAGGCATAACCAGCCATTCGTATAGTCCGTGCTTGGTCTTGAATGCTATTTTCCATTCGTCTCCTTCTCGCATCCGAATTTGGTGGTAGCCACTCTTCAAATCGATTTTTGAGAACACTTTGGCCCCACTAAGCTCATCTAACATGTCATCTAAGCGAGGAATAGGATGACGGTATTTGATTGTTATCTTGTTAATGGCTCGGTAATCCACGCACATGCGCCATGTTCCGTCCTTTTTTGGTACCAATAATATAGGAACAGCACAGGGACTTAGGCTCTCGCGAATGTAGCCTTTTTCCATCAGCTCATTGACTTGTATTTGCAACTCCTTGGTCTCCTCCAGATTGGCTCGGTAAGCAGGTCAATTTGGAATAATCGCTCCCGGCACGAAATCAATTTGATGCTCGATTCCACGAAGTGGTGGAAGACCACTCAGGGTTTCTTCCGAAAAACGTCTTGGAAATCCTGCAACAAAGACAAAATAGGAGGGGTAGGGTATTGGGTAAATCGTTAGTAGAAATTAATGCTTCCTTATACAAAAGTACAAGAACAGTTCGATTCATCACCAAAGTCTTCCTCACATCACTAACTGTTGCAAAAACACTCATTTTCTCGATTTTCTTTTCTTTTTCTTCCTTTTCTTGGATATTTTTCTTGTCAATCTCTTTGTTTTCTTTTCTTATTTTTCTCTTCTTTTATTTTTTTACAACTTTCTTTTTCTTTTTCTCTCATTTGCTCAATAGAAGCTTTTAGCTTGATTTGGTCTTCATACACTTGTTTGGGAGTCAATGGCGCCAATGTCACATTCTTTCCCATGAATTTGAATGTATACCGGTTGGTATACCCGTCGTGGTGAACTCGTCTATCAAACTGCCACGGTCAGCCAAGTAGCAAATGCCCCGCATGCATCGGTACAACGTCACAAAGAACTTCATCTGAATACTTGCCGATGTTGAAAGAGACAAGTACTTGCTTCGTTACCTTAAGCTCTCCTCCGTCATTGAGCCATTGAAGTTTGTAGGGGCTCGGATGCTTGGTAGTAGGCAAACCAAGTCTTTCAACCATCATGGTACTTACTACATTGGTACAACTGCCTCTGTCGATAATGACGCTACAGACTTTGCCTCCGACTTGGCACCGAGTGTGGAAGATATTCTCTCGTTGTAGATTATTCTCCGTGCCTTGGAGACTTAGACTTCATTTTACAACAAGTAGTTCTCCTTCCATGGGTTCTTCCACGTCCTCCTCGACTTCGGAAGCCGATTCAGATTCTTTCTCCTCCTCATCCTCCGTTTCGATCTCGCCATCGGCTCGCAATACCATGGTCCTTCGATTTGGGCAATGGCTTGCTATGTGGCCTCTTCTGAGACACTTAAAACACTTAATATCCCGATTTCGATTGTATGTCGATTCGGGTGCCTTGCCTTTGTTCATTTCGGCGATGGGCTTGTTGGTTTTTGGAGGTACCGTGGTCTCCTTCCCTCGAGGATTGGCAGGTCCTTTACTTGATCCTTGGCTCCACTTTGAAGGGTTGGAAGTGGGAAACCCTTGACTTGGGCCTTTTCTCTTGAGTTGTCTTTCCACCTTGATGGCCATATGGACCATATCAACCACTTCAATGTAGTGTTGTAATTCCACTACGTTTGCTATATCTCGATTTAGACCAGCCAGGAATCGCGCCATCGTTGCTTCAGGATCTTCTTGGACATCCGCTCGAATCATCGAGATTTCTATCTCTTTATAGTAATCCTCGACACTTTTGGACCCTTGCGTGAGATTTTGGAGTTTTTGGTGCAACTCCCGGTGGTAGTACGCAGGGATAAATCATCGCCTCATCACCGCCTTCATTTCGGTCCATGTAGAGAAAGGACGTTCACCGTTACGCCCCCGACTAGTGGTCAATTGTTCCCACCAAATCATGGCGTAGTCCGAAAACTCTATTGCTGCTAGTTTCACCTTCTTATTCTCGGAGTAATTGTGACAATCGAACACCAACTCTGTCTTTTTTTCCCACTCAAGATAGGCCTCCGGATCCGATCTACCTTGAAATGGTGGAATAGACAGTTTAATGTTCTTGAGATCATCATCTTCGCGTCTTCGATCTCGTTGTCGGTGTTGCCTACATCGATCACTAGCATTAGACTCTTGTTCACTTTCAAGATCACTAAGGTCATTTGCTTCATCGTCTTGGACCCTTCGTCTTCCCCGGTTCTGATTTGGCCTCTCCCGTCTTGGTCTAACCCCCTCAGGTGCTCTTTCACGTTGGCCATTCACTTCAACTTGGAACAAACGGTCTTCGATAGGATTGAGCCTTCGATCTAGGAGTCGCTCCATTTCTCGTAATAAGGCTTGCATGTTTAACTCGGGGACGTTGCGAATGGGTTGTCTTGCCGGACGATCTTCCACGTTGTGATCTGACTCTTGTGACATTAAAACGTTGTTAAAGTAAACCTCACCACAAAAGCTCACAATCTCTCGAAAAGGAAAAGAAGTTGTTTCTCTCACACTCGTGTTTACACTCGAAATTAGGCTTTTACCTCCACTCTATTGCACTTACAACTCTCGTGCCTTTTACCTCTCTTAACCTTTTCTCGTGATTTCGTAAGCAGATTCGTTAAAGCTTAGTCCTTGGTCTAGGTGGTCGGTTCAAAAGGAGTAACAAGTGATTGATGTATTCGGTTTTCGGGTAGGCTGAAAGAATAGGGAATTGGGTTAAAAGTGTGGCGTATTAGGAAGGGTAGGATAGAAGATGGATCGGAAACTATATCCAATCAAATCTTAACGATCAACTAACAATTGAATTGCATAAATCACTTTTTTTTTCGATTTTTTTTTCGGAATTTTTTTTTCAAACTTGTATAACTTTTTTTTTGTACTATATCAGCAAACTAAATACAATAGAAGCACTTTTGTACACGATTTTTTTTCTTCGGCTGCGTAGATTTTTGCTTTTATAATAACAGCAACAAACCAATCAAAATGAGAAAACTTCGGTATACGAAATTTTTTTTCTATACTTTTTTTCTGACCCTACCTCAGGAATGCTCCGCTTCGAACGTCTAAGCTTCTCGTTTTAAGTAGCTCTGATACCAGATGATACGAACTGTCTCGGGAAGAGTCGAGTCGTGTGTAGATTGCCCGATCGTCTACGAGAAGTTACTTAGGATTAGTTGAGTTGTAGGTGTAGTCGAGTAGAAAGAGGGGTACGAATGGAATGGTAGGAACGAAAGGGAAGGATAAAAAATGGTATGAACAAATTGGTCGGTTTAGGTTCGATTAGGTAAAGAAGAAAGAACGGGTTTGAACTACTAAAGGGACTTTCAAGAACCAATTACCGAAATGGTATCGACCCGTTGAGTTAGCCTTTTGAGTTAGGTTATAGGTTTGGTAAGGGAAACCTCGACCCACTATCCAACAAGATAGGAACCTCGGTATGTTGAACGCCACACTACGAATAGTGATAAGTTCGGGTACGACAAAGAACACGGTTGACACAACTAGAACGCTAGGAACGCCAAACGAATCTTTGAATGAAATATAAGAAAAGTTTGCCTCACGATTTTGGCAGCATAACATTAACAAAAGTTTCAAAAGTTCTTTACAAAGTAACACAAGCCACAATTTATAGTGAATGTACGGGATAGCTGAATAGGCTCTTGAGGTAGTAAATGGTTTCTGAAAATTCCAGAATTTTTGATGAAGCTTCCTTGAAGTTTCTTGTGCATGGAGAACGGTAAGGGGCAGCTTCTAGATGCCTTGATTCAATAGAAAATTTAAATGAATTGTTTGGGAGCTGAAATGCCATCAATAGGTTCGGCCAAATGCTTGAATTTGGAATTAATGCTGCTACTTGATTCAGCCGAATGTTCATGTGATTAAGGAGCTGTCTAGAGCACTTCAATAGTCTTAGAATGTGAACAAACCGATTTGAACAGCCACACATGTGTGAACAAACAAAACCGAACAGCCCTTGGTGTGAAAGGAATAATCGGGTGGGTGTGAACAGCCTTAATTTGTCTTGGGCAGCCAATCGGTCTTCTTGAAGAGTTGTAAGGTTTGGCTGAATGGTCACTTAGGGAACACCAAAGAGCAGCACACCAATTTTAAGTCATCCATGCACCTATGTCGTCCAAGGGGTAATCTACCTAAAACATTTAATTCAGCAAATTAAATCCCTTTTAGACACATTAAATTCGGCAACATAGACAAATAAATCTTACACCATAAATTAGGCTGGACATAATTAATCTTTGTAATAGTTAAGACATATTTAATTGGTCCTAATTAATTAAGTACTTAATTTAGAACATAATTAAAACATGTCCAGATTATGACAAATTAATTATTAAAACAAATAACTAATAAAACTAACAGCAACTTAAATGATTTATTCCAGCATAATAAATGCAATAATGAAATGAGCTGAAACGAGCTCGTTGAGCTAAGTTGAGTTGAAGTTGAGCTGATTTGAGCTGATTTGAGCTTGAAGGAGTACGCATGGTTTGCTTGGCTTGCTGGTCCAAGAGCTTTCAAGAAGTCCAGCAACGGTTTCACCCCAAACTCTATCAACTAAAGCTGTTGTTGCGTCTTTGAATCTCTCTGCTCGAGCTCGGGTGATCGGTCCTACGGGCAATGATGTGATCCGGCTCGGTTGATGGAGTCGAGTTCACTTAAGTTGCCCGATCGTCGACGAGAAGTATTGGTTGATGTCGAATGGAGATAACTTTATGGAGTTGTTTTAAGCGGAAGTAATTAAAAGGGTTCAAAAATGGCTTGGTTTGGAGAATGGATAGGTTCGGTTTAACAAAGAAAATAAAGTTTAAGTAGATAGATAAAATGGAATGGAAATTGAACTCAAGCAAAGAACGATTCAATACCATGTAAAGTATTGCCCCGGGACTTATATTGCTTAAGGTGGGTTTAATGGAAGTCGAAGATGGACCTTGACCCGTTACCTATAGAGAGGTAGGAACCAAAGGTATAAAAAGGTGGATGAACGCCACACCAGGATGGTGATAAGTTCAAGAAGTCGGGTTGACGCCACTAGCGAGCTAGATAAGTCAGAACGAGACTCGTACGAAATAGGATAGGAGGAAACCTCACAATCAAGTTTTCAATAATCAAATTCTGTAACCTTTTACAATAAACAAGTAAGCTATTTATAAGCCTAAAATGCCTATTGATATTCGGCATCTATGTTGTTCACACTAATTTAAATTCTGTTCACACAGATATTTAACATGTTCACACAAATAGCATTAAAATCCAATTCATGCTTGAAGATGGTACATGAATTGGCCGAACCATCATGATGCTTCACTTGATGCATTCATGCATCCTTAGCCTTGAAGAATCTCCATAATTCCATGAATGTGCAGCTCTTTAATGATCCTACATCTCCCTTGGCTGAATGAGGCATTAATGTGCCTAAAATACTTGAATGGTCATCTTGAAAATGCATGAATCATGCATGAAACGTCCCATGTATTTTCCCCCCATAAATATGATCCATGAATCTTCAAATACATGAACTTTTAGCAACTCCCTCTTGCATGAACGTCCCAAATGCATGTGCTCCTTTAAATGCCATCCATTGAACCTCAATTGTGCATGCACACTCCCATACATTGAACCTATCATGCATGAACCTTGTTTAATTACTCTCCAAATTTAGCTCACCTACAAAAACACATGAACCAAAATTAAATCACATAAAATTCAGCTGAACAAACATTAATATAATTTAGACACACTAATTAAACATAAATTAAATTAGACAAATTTACTAAAGTCTTAACAAGGCATATTAAATTCGGCCAAGACACATTTAAAACATGTAATAAGTCAAAACATAATTATGAGCTGTAGTAATTTAAGCTAAATTAATAAATTACTTAATTTATTCAGACATTAAAATAAATGAGTTGAAATAAACTTAAGCCAAGCTCAAACGAGCTAAAGTAAGCTAAATTAAGCCCATGTGAGCTAAATCGAGCTGGGAAAAACTAAGATTGAGCTTGTTGAGCTGAGATTGAGCTTCATCTTACACTTGGGGCCCTCGTGTTTAGGCCAATCATGATAGCAACGAGTGGTGCCACAACATGATGCGATTGAGATCACATCATACCCTCCCTCTTGAAGACGATTTGTCCTCAAATCGGGCCACTTGCTCGCGAAAAATTTTTCGAGATCACAAGCCCTTTTGTTCATGATTCGAAAAGTATTGTTTTTAAAACTCCAGGAACCACAAATGGTTTGAAAAGAAAATGATTTAGTTCCATGCCCTCCCTCTTTAGGAGGAAACCATTCCAAAGTGTCACCTACATAGAAATAGAACGAATTAGTGACACTAAAATTTATAAACTCAAACGATCTTTCCAGAATCTTATTCAAATTTAGAATGCATAATCCAATGCCGGGATCAAATGTAGAAGAGGATCTTACCTGTTCACAATGGTTTTCCATACTTGGTAATAAAGGATGCATCAGAATCAAATCAAATTTATAATCAAAATTTATCAAGGAGTCCTCCAAATGATCATGTAATCTAAGTTCCACTCGATCAATCTTACTTAAACATGCAGAATTTATATAGCAAGGCAGATTTGAGACACCATCTTCAAATTCAAATGCACTAACCATTTTACATGCCATCGTCTTATCACATATTCAGATCAAAAGAAAATTAAACAAGCATGCATTTAAACATTCATATGTCTTGATTCTGTTAAACAAAAATAAACAACATTCTCCATAATCAAAAATTTGATTTTGTCTTAACAAGCCAACAAGATTCACACGTCTCGTTTTCAAACTTAGTGACAAAGCATTATACAAGCAACGATTGTTTACTTGGTCATTCAAACAAAATTTACAATGCTTGCCTTCTCTCAAAGATGAACTAGAATAGCGAACTCCAGGGTTGAACACACGATATTGTTCACTCGTTCCAAAATGCAGTGCGAATTTCTTAATTACCAACAATTCACACAAGTGGAACAAAAAGAATTTGAGCATGCATATGTTCAAACATTCATACATCGTAAATCTCATTCGAATAGACTTGTTCAGACATGGGGAATTTAAAAAAATAGAAAATTCAAATTATCACCACACACAAGTAGACTAGGCGTTTCACATGCCAACTTTTTATCACAAGAGTTCAAAATTTGTTTGTGCGGATTTATTCGTACTTCAGTAAAATTCTTGCCAATACCATACTCATCAATAGGAAAACACTTCTTACCACTATGGAAGGTGTAATCACCATCATTCAGAATATGATAATCAAACAAATCGAACTTTGTATGTGAATAATCTTTATCGCACACTATCACACTTTGTTCATGCTGATCTAATCGAACGCCTTCAATAAAATTGCCAAAAACAAACTTATCATAGAAAAAACTTTTCAAAGCACTAGTTGAAACAAAATCATAAATAATAGATGAACGAAAATTAACCAATTCAATGGGGAAAACCCTTTCGCAAAAACAATTTTCAGCAATCTTGTCATAAACATGTGAGTAAATGAGTTGAAACTCGCTCAACAAGGAACCCTTACCTTGCTTACCATTGGAAATGTGACAATCATTTTTATCTTCCAACTTACCTCTTTCAATCAATTGAAAACATCTCTCGGTAGAAAGGTAATGAAGTTGGAACCAATCCGTGGATGGAATCTTGCAAACCTGAAACAAAGAAAAATCACAAGGTAATTTCGAAAGGGGTTAGCAAAAGAATTCCTCTCTTTTTCGTGATTACTCACTTCACTCGTTTCTTTTATAGACTCTCTTTCTTTTTCACTTGATTTCTTTTCAAGCTCTCTTTCAATTTCTTTTTTCGCTTTTTCTTTTTCAATTTTCTTTTCTTCATTTTCTTTTTCTCTCACTTTTTCGATTTCTTTTTCTTTTGCAATTTCTTTTTCTTTTTCGTTTTCTTTTTGTTTTCTTTCAATTTCTTTTTCAATCTCTTTTTCCTTTTCTCGCTCAATGGATTGCTTCATTTTGAATTGGTCTTCTTGCACTTGTTCCGGTGTGAGCGGCGCTAAAGTGATTTTCCTTCCTTGATGCTTGAAGGAATACCTATTGGTATGTTCATCGTGAATGACCTTGCGATCCGATTGCCATGGTTCTCCTAGCAACAAATGGCAGACTTGAATAGGCACAACATCACAAAGGACTTCGTCTTGGTATCTTCCGATGGAAAATGCAACACGCACTTGTTGAGTAACTTCAAATTTGCCTTCAACACCAAGTCCTTGCAGTTGATAGTGTCGTGGATGCTTGGTAGTGGCCAAGCCAAGTTTTTAACCGTTCGAATACTAGCCATGTTTGACCTACTTCCACCATCAATAATGAGGCAACAAACTTTATCGTGGACACGGCAACGCGTGTGAAACATATCTTCACATTGTGGTTCATTTTCTAATCTTTGAAGGATTGCACTAATCTTGATGTCAACGATAGTAGATGTCAAATCTTCTTTATCTTTGTCGAATTGTCGAAATTCAGATTGCATTATCCTTTGCATTTCTTGTCTCCACATTTGGAATTCAAATTCAGAAAATTCTTCAGACATGCTTCAACAAAATATTAGAAAACAAAAGTTAAATTAGAAAGAAAAATAATTCTCACCACAAATCTCTCAAGTTCGCTCAAAAAGAAAAATTCACTCACTCGTGTTTGAACTCTCTTTTAGGCTTTTTTTTTTCGAATGAACTCACACTCTCTTGCCTTTTACCACTCGACCTCGTCTCACAAATTCGTAATTCGTCTCGATAGACTTAATTTGCTACTTGAGGGTCAGTTTCAAAATGGGTTACAAGGGATAATGTCGGGTGTAGGGTAGGCTGAATAAAGAAGAAAATTGGTTTAAAGTGTGGCGTTGGGATGGGTAGATAATGGTAGGAAGGGAAACATGATGATCGGAGTAAATAAGAGAAGAAAATAAAAACTCGCAAGACTTTTCACTTTTTTTTAACTTGATTTTTTTTGCTCACTTTTTTTTTCTTTTTTGAATTTCGATTTTTTTTGTGATACTCCAATACAATAGTAAGGTAAATACAATAAAGAAAAGAGAAAATAAAATAAAATTACAACTCGAGATTTTTTTGATTTTTTGTTTGAAACTTTTTTTTTACAAACCTATTTTTCGAGATAGCTACGAACGTCGGTGCTCCTCATTTTGCAAGCTCTGATACCAAATGATGTGATCCGGCTCGGTTGATGGAGTCGAGTTCACTTAAGTTGCCCGATCGTCGACGAGAAGTATTGGTTGATGTCGAATGGAGATAACTTTATAGAGTTGTTTTAAGCGGAAGTAATTAAAAGGGTTCAAAAATGGCTTGGTTTGGAGAATGGATAGGTTCGGTTTAACAAAGAAAATAAAGTTTAAGTAGATAGATAAAATGGAATGGAAATTGAACTCAAGCAAAGAACGATTCAATACCATGTAAAGTATTGCCCCGGGACTTATATTGCTTAAGGTGGGTTTAATGGAAGTCGAAGATGGACCTTGACCCGTTACCTATAGAGAGGTAGGAACCAAAGGTATAAAAAGGTGGATGAACGCCACACCAGGATGGTGATAAGTTCAAGAAGTCGGGTTGACGCCATTAGCGAGCTAGATAAGTCAGAACGAGACTCGGACGAAATAGGATAGGAGGAAACCTCACAATCAAGTTTTCAATAATCAAATTCTGTAACATTTTACAATAAACAAGTAAGCTATTTATAAGCCTAAAATGCCTATTGATATTCGGCATCTATGTTGTTCACACTAACTTAAATTCTGTTCACACAGGTATTTAACATGTTCACACAAATAGCATTAAAATCCAGTTCATGCTTGAAGATGGTACATGAACTGGCCGAACCATCATGATGCTTCACTTGATGCATTCATGCATCCTTAGCCTTGAAGAATCTCCATAATTCCATGAATGTGCAGCTCTTTAATGATCCTACATCTCCCTTGGCTGAATGAGGCATTAATGTGCCTAAAATACTTGAATGGTCATCTTGAAAATGCATGAATCATGCATGAAACGTCCCATGTTTTTCCCCCCCTTAAATATGATCCATGAATCTTCAAATACATGAACTTTCAGCAACTCCCTCTTGCATGAACGTCCCAAATGCATGTGCTCCTTTAAATGCCATCCATTGAACCTCAATTGTGCATGCACACTCCCATACATTGAACCTATCATGCATGAACCTTGTTTAATTACTCTCCAAATTCAGCTCACCTACAAAAACACATGAACCAAAATTAAATCACATAAAATTCAGCTGAACAAACATTAATATAATTTAGACACACTAATTAAACATAAATTAAATTAGACAAATTTAATAAAGTCTTAACAAGACATATTAAATTCGGCCAAGACACATTTAAAACATGTAATAAGTCAAAATATAATTATGAGCTATAGTAATTTAAGCTAAATTAATAAATTACTTAATTTATTCAGACATTAAAATAAATGAGTTGAAATAAACTTAAGCCAAGCTCAAACGAGCTAAAGTAAGCTAAATTAAGCTCATATGAGCTAAATCGAGCTGGGAAAAACTAAGATTAAGCTTGTTGAGCTGAGATTGAGCTTCATCTTGCACTTGGGGCCCTCGTGTTTAGGCCAATCATGATAGCAACGAGTGGTGCCACAACATGATGCGATTGAGATCACATCAGGCAATTCGAGAGGATCTTCATTGGCAGCCGACAACTCAGGAGTGGTGGTTGTATCATCGACGCTTGTTGATTTTTAAGTGCTATCTCGATGTTCTAAAAATGAGTTTCTGACACTGATATAAACTTTGAGAGCATCTCTTCAAGGTTTGACTTCTTTTCCTATTGGTAAGGTGGTTGTTAGTAGCCCAGAAGATGTTGTGGTCTTTGATTTCCTTGATCGCCCCACGAGAAATTTGGGTGGTTCCTCCAACCTGCATTATAAGTGTTACTATATGGATTGTTTTGAAGTCAAGGATTATTACCCATGTTGTTTAATTGCTCGTTATCCATGTTTTGGCCATAAGGTTGGTATTCCGAATGGTTTGTTCCACCGCTACTTGCTTCGGACTACATTACTTGGTGAACCTGTGAAGAACTAAGAAAACCATCAATCATTTTATTCAAGAGTTCTACCTGATTAGAGAGCATGGTGACCAAATGACGTTATAAACGCCGGCTGTTTACGTTGGCTTTGTCCTCATGACTTTCCACTGATAGTTACTCAGTGACATCTCCTCTATAAACTCATAGGCATCTTCCAGTGTTTTATTGTTGATGGTTTGCCTGCCGCTGCATTAATCATTTGTCGAGTCGAAGGATTCAGACCATTGTGAAATGTTTGTACTTGGAGCCAAAGCGATAATCCATGTGAGGGAACCTTCTCAGAAGAGATATCATTACGTAATTTAGCCATTTTAGCCGACGAAAAATATTTTAGTAAAAATTTTTTAGTCATTTGTTCCCAAGTAGTAATTGACCCTCGTGGTAACGAGTTCAACCACTGCTTAACTTTGTTCCTCAATGAAAAGGGAAACAACTGAAGACGTATGGCATCATCAGAAATGCCATTAATTTTAAATGTATCGCATAGTTCTAAGAAGTTGGCTAAATGAGCGTTGGGATCCTCATCCTGCAAACCATCAAACTGAACAAATTGTTGTATCATTTGAATAGTGTTAGGTTTTAATTCGAAAGTATTTGCAGCTACAACAGGTCTAACTATGCTTGATTCAGTTCCCGTTAAAGAAGGTTTAGCATAATCATACATAGTGCGTGGAGCAGGATTTTGATTAACTGCAATTGTAGGAGGTAGCTGATTGCCTTGGTTTTCAGCCATCTCTTCGGTTGGGGGTTGAGTATCTTCTTCTTGCTCGTTCTCCATGTATCTTAAGCTACGCCTTATTTCTCTTTGGTTTCTACAAATTGTACGATCGATTTCTTGTCAAAAAGTAATGGTCCCGACGGGTTTCTTCTAGTCATAAACTATAAAAACCTACCAAGAGAAAGAAATTGTAGGTTAATAAATAATAATAATAAAATTAAATTAAATTGTAAGAAAAATAAATGGCTAAAGTAATAAAAATTGAGCATTCCTAATATCTTAGTTCCCCGGCAACGGCGCCAAAAACTTGATCGCGTTTATTTCATGATAGGTTTTAAATTTTTATAATTACTCATTCTTAAACTAACTATTATTGCGATGTAGGCAAGTGTACCTATCGAACAGTAGTATAGTTTTAGCAAGATCGGATTGTCGAACCCAAAGGAACTAAAAGTACTAGTAGTGATTGTCTTTTTATTATCTAGCCTAAGAATAAAGAGGTTTTGTTTTAATTAACTAATTATCTAAACTGAGAACGCACAGGGAAAAGATTGAGGAATTACTTTGGGGAAAAATTGATTGACTAGTTATTCTGGCTCTACTAGTTATTCTGGCTCTGAATCGGACGATTTATTCATTCAACTTGTTCCGTAGAGATCCCTAAGTTATGTTATTATCCCTATTCAAGACTAATAACATCTAATCCCTAGATTTAATAATCGATACTTTTCTCTAATTAACACTCTAGGGTTGCATTAACTCGATCTATGGATCCCCTTATTAGGTTTCACCCTAATCCGGCAAAATCTTGTCACCCTATGTCTAGGCGCGCAATCAACTCTGCTTAATTATGACAAATGTACTCTTAGACAGGGTCTATTCCTCCTCGGAATAAGAGCAGGTCTTGAATCAGTATCCTGGGATATCAAAAAAAGAATTAAGAACACATAATTAAGAACAAGTTAAATATTTATCATACGATTCAGAAAATAATAACAAGGTTCGTCTTAGGTTCATTCCCCTTAAGTATTTAGGAGTTTTAGTTCATAACTAAATAAGAAAACATCTCAGAAGAATAAAGAATACAAAACATAAAGAAAACCCAAAACTGCTGAAGGGAAATTGAGGAGAGATCTTCAGTCTTGATGATGAATTCAGCTTCTGAGATGGATCAATCGGCTTCCTTGGAGTAATTCCTTACTCCCTATTCTCTATCTCCCCTTTTCTTCCTTCTCTAGGGTGTATTTATAGGCTTTGGAATGCCTAGAAGCCCTCAAAATTAGCCTTTTTTGAATTGGACTCAACTTGGGCTTGGCAGGGAAACGCCTGTGGCACACGCCTGTGGCACACGCCCGTGTTCGATTACTTCAGGCCGTGCTTGAGCCTGCCAAATTGACACGGCAGTGTGGTCTGCCCATGTGAGAAGGTCTAGACCATGTTGATTTCGTACCTTGGCCCTCGTTCCTTTTGCTCTCCTATGCTCTCTCAAGTATAAAACATGAAATTAAAGCATTAGGAGCATCGAATTCACCAATTCTAATGGGAAATCATCCATAAAATGCACTAAAAATGGGGTAAAAATATGTATAATTTATGGTTTATCAGTTATACACAAACTCTGCTAACGGCAAATAGTCCTCCCAACTACCTCGGAAGTCAATCACACAACTCGTTAACATGTCGTCTAGTATCTAAATCACCCTTTCTGACTGACCATCTGTTTGAGGATGAAACACAGTACTGAAATCTAACCTTGTACCTAAAGCCTCGTGTTCTTTCAGAATCAAGACGTGAAGCGAGGATCTCTATCACATATTATGGAAATCGGTACCCCATGCAGTTGCACTATCTTTGACACATACAGTTTAGCCAGCTTTTGCAATAAGTAATCAGTGCGAATAGGTATGAAATGAGCAGATTTGGTCAATCGATCTATGATGACCCACACTGAATCCTTCTTAGTATGCATTAAAGGCAGCCCACTAACGAAGTCCATAGTTACTCTCTCCCACTTCCAAAGCAGAATCTTAACTGGCTAGAGCAACCTTAAAGGCAACTGATGTTCCACCTTAACCTGCTGGCAAGTCAGGCATTTACTCACAAAATCGGTAACTTCACACTTAAGACCTTGCCACCAACATAACTCTCGAAGGTCTCGGTACATCTTATTCCCATCAAGATGCATAGCATAAGGACTACTATGTGCTTCTCGCAGTATAGATTGCCTCAAATTAGTATCCCTCGGTACACAGACTCTCCCACAGAAACACAATACCCCTTCATTATTCAGTGTAAAATTTGATGTTTCCCAACTCCTTATCTGTCAGAAAGGAGGACCCAGTGACTCATCCTCTAACTCTTTACCTTTAATTTGTTCAATCCACATCCGTTGGACTTGGAGCTCAGCCAACAAGCTACCATCATCAAATAAACTGAGGCGAGCAAGTATCGCCCTCAGACCAGTCATAGCCCTACAGCTCAGTGCGTCGACTACCGCATTAGCCTTACCAGGATGGTATTTGATCAAACAGTCATAATTCTTAAGTAGCTCAATCCACCTACGCTGCCTAAGGTTTAGCTCCTTCTGAGTGAGGAGATACTTAAGGCTCTTGTGATTCGTGTAAATGATACGCTTCTCACTGTACAGGTAATGTCACCAAATTTTTAATGCAAATACCACCGCGGCCAATTCCAAGTCATGTGTTGGATAGTTCACCTCATGCGTCTTAAGCTGATGAGACGCATAAGCCACCACCTTACCTTCTTGCATCAATACACAACCCAAACCAACGTGTGATGCATCGCTGTAGACAGTAAATTCTTTCCAAGACTCTGGCTAAATCAAGACAAGGGACTCAGTCTGAACCTTCTTAAGCCTCTCAAAACTTTCATGCTGCTTATCAATCCAGTGAAACGGTACCCCTTTACGCAACAACTTAGTCAGAGGTGCAATAATCAATGAAACCCCCTCAACAAAACGTCTATAATACCTTGCCAGACTCAGAAAACTTCGAACCTTAGATACCATATTAGGTGACTTGCAATCCAAAACAACTTTAGTTTTCCGAGGATCAACTCTAATCCCTTCAACAGATACCACATGGCCTAGAAATGTGACCTCTCATAACCAGAACTCGCATTTACTGAACTTGGCATACAGTTGTTTCTCCCTCAAAATCTGCAAAACAACTCAGAGATGTGCATCATGTTCATCTTCAGTTCTCGAATACACCAGAATATCATCTATAAACATTACTACAAATCGATCCAGATAGGGCTGGAATACTCAATTCATCAAATCTATAAAAGCTACTGGTGCATTCGTCAGTCCAAACGACATCACTAGGAACTCATAATGACCGTAACGAGTCCTAAATGTTGTCTTAAAAACATCAGCCTCCTTAACTCTCAGTTGATGGTACCCAGATCGAAGATTTATCTTAGAGAAGACCGAAGCACCATGGAACTGGTCGAATAGATCATCAATCCTCGATAGAGGATACTTATTCTTAATAGTCAATTTATTCAATTGCTAGTAGTCGATGCACATGCGCATGGATCCATCCTTCTTTTTCACAAATAAAATCGGTGCTCCCCACAATAGGTGAACCCCCTCAATCCAATAATTCTTGAATTTAGGCCTTAAGCTCCACTAACTCCTTTGGTGCCATTCTATAAGGGACGATGGACACCAGAGCTATACCAAGCAGGAGCTCAATCCCAAACTCAACTTCACGGTTTCGATGTAACCCAGTTAGTTCATCGGGGAAAAGATCTGGAAAGTCCTTAACTATTCCGATATCCTTAATAGAAGAAATCTCAGAATCAGAAAAAATGATGTAGGCTAGATACGCCTCACAACCCTTACAAACCAACTTCTCAACCATTAGTGTAGAAATCACATTTGAAAAATAATTCTGACGCTCCCCAATTACCACTATCTCATTACCCTCCACAGTTTTTAGTACCACCCACTTAGCAACACAATCCAAATTCACTTGGTGTTTAACTAGCTAGTCCATGCCCAGTATTAAGTCAAATTCCCCAAATGGGAATCCCATCAAGTCCACCAAAAAGATGGTTCCTTGAACCTCCAAAGGTACATCTCTGAACAACTTATTTACTCCCACTGACTATCCCAATGGACTCAACACAGTAACTTCATTCGAGGTACTCTCAACCAATTATACCCAAAGTCTTAGATACATTACATGCTATATAAGAATACATAGACCCAACATCAATCAGTGCAGTGTAAGGTAAATTATCAATAAAGAATGTACCCGTAATAACATCTGGGGCGTTTCTGTCCTCCCGACAATGTGCAGCATAAACCAGAGCTGACTGCCTTACCTTAGTACGACCGGCACCTCTACCCGGTGCCCTCTGACCACGACCCATTCCATTACCACCTCTGACCTGACCACGGCCTCTCGGTGGCTGCTGAACACCCTTCAGCGGCTGTACATTACACAAACTAGTAGCTTGCATCTACTTAGGACTCCGTGAACCCTCTTTGATACAGTTCTCTAAAGATCTACACTTAAAACATACCCCACTCCTTTGCCAGCATTCGCCCTGATGGCGTCTCCCACAATCAGTACAGGGTTACAGTCTAGTAGCAGCAACAGGGGCCTAAACTCTGACCAGCCCATCAACTCTGGCCATTTTCTTAAGCCTCATAACTGAACTTGAGGGCCCCAAACTCTCTTGTTTCTACCTCTATCCTTCTCACGGTTCTAACGCTCAATGCGCTTCACATGTTCGGTGATCTTTGCCTTTTCCACCAATACAGCAAAATCTAGCTCCCTTTGTAGAGCTATGAAAACCCTTAAATCATCCCTGAGGTTGTCCTCGAATCGAACACAATGCTCATATTCAGTAGCCACTATCCCATGCGTGTAACAGCTAAGTCACAAAAATTCAGCCTCGTATTCAACCACAGATTTATCCCCCAGAATTAAATTTAGAAACTCTCTCCTCCGGGCATCCACATAACAAGGGCCAACATATTTTCCTTGGAATGCAATTTTGAAAAATTCCCAGGTCAACTGGTCAAGTTGAGTACCCTCTTTAACTATAAGCCACCACTGATAGGCTTCATCTTGCAGCAGTGACACTGCACCTTTTACTTTCTCTTGGGAGTACAGTCTGTAACAGCCCAATTTAGACCCTAATCAAAACGGTGGTTTTGGGACCACAAATCTGAGTCAGAAAAATATTTAAAAATTATTTTATGTGTATTTTATGTGAATTTGTATGTGTGAAATTTTTGTGCTTTAATTTTATCGTTTGGGTGTTTGATTAAAAAAAAGGACTTAATCACGTAAAATGAAAATTTGGTAGTTAATTATAAAAAGGGGTTGAATAGTGGTTGTTCTTTAAATATGGAGGATTTATGTTGCAATTAGACCATTGGCAATTAGATTGGATCGTAATAGCCAAGGTTTATAATGGTTTTAAATTAATTATAAAGGTTATATATGTAATTTAGTTAATAAACTTATATTAAATAAAACCAAAGTTAATATATTAATTATTTTACATTGTTCATCCACTGAAATAAGAAACAAAAGAAAGAAATAAAAGAAAGCTAGGTTTGGCAACCTTTCAAGCTTGATTCAAGGTTCGTTCTTACTCAATTTTTGATAATTTTTCCATTTTTGAGATCGTTGCTAAGTTATCTTTAAGAACCATGCTTGAATTTTTGATTTTGGTGAATATTTTAAGTTATGCCATTGTTGAAAGCTTGTGATTTTTGTTGTTTGATGATGAAATATGAAAGATCTGTTTTAGGTTAACATGTTTTGTATTGGAATTTGATGGTTTTGAGTAATTAGGACTAAATTGCAAAAATAACAATTTGAGGGACTAAAATGTGAAATAAATGAAATATATGGACTTGTATGAATACTAGGAACATTCAGCCTAACATGGGTATAGTGAAATTTTGCATATTTTGTGTTTTGTGCAATAGGGACTAAATTGTAAAAAGTGTAAAATATCAGGGTAAAATGGTTTAATGAAAATATGTTTGAATGAGTTTAATTTGAATATGTTTAGGTCAAGAACCAAAGAAATCAAATTTGGATTGGGGAAAAATGAAAGTTGTCGACTAGTTGTCACGTTCTGTTTTACATCGTTCGAGGTAAGTTTATAAGCAAATAGACACACTTAATTTTAATTAAAAACAAAATATATATGCTGAAATGAAATATGTGAATTTATATCTACAATAACCGAATGTATACAAGCTTGGTAACTATATTTTTGAATTTGTTTTGACCTAGTTACAACTTTCGAAAGCCCCGTATGAACCTTAGGAAAAGTTAGGATACATATGTCATGACATAGGATTCCGATATGTGATGTGCGAGTAAGACCATGGCATCGATATGTGATTCTGATATTTGTGTGCGAGTAAGAACCTGTCTGGGGCAGTGACATCGATATGTGATTACATGTAAGACAACGTGTACAATCTATGTGATTATCTGAGTGTCCTATCCAATTCTGAATGGTTCATCAGGCAACGATAAGTTATGAACGAATGTGTAAAGCGAGCTAAATGGCTAGGTATGAATTAGCTTCTTGTCTACTTGAAATAAGGTAAGTAAGTAACTTGATAGTTGTTTTAAACTGTGTGTGATGCAAATGAAGAATATATATAAATTTTGTAAATGTATTCAGTTTATGGATATTATAGAAATGAATCTTAACTATGTGAATATATTATTATGTGTATTCAGCCACATAACTAACATATGTATGTGAAGTTATATTTTGATACATGAGCTTATGTATTTAAGTGTATGTGGACTTGGTTTTATGATGACTATTTGGCTTTTGAAGATGAATAATAATATATTAACTTGAATATGTGAGCATTCGGCCAAGGTAAGATTTGTGTATGATAATGTATTATTTATGAAATTTGTAAGTTTGAGACTAAGCATGGTAATGTTAATGAAATTTTGGTTTAGTTTAAAATGAGTTGATTATATCATTGGGTTGTTTATTTTCTTATGACTTACTAAGCTATGATAGCTTACTCTGTGTGTTCATGTTTACTCTATTTTATAGATTCTTAGATTTCAAGTTACAAGCTCGTGGATCGTCAGCAAAGTTTATCACACTATCCACTGTTTTGGTACTGAATAAGTTCAACTTGAATTATGGCATGTATAGGCTGGAATATACTTTTGAAATGTTGTATTTTGTTTATGTATAAGTGGAGCCATGCCAAAATGGCTTAACTTCTATGCTTGAAATCGGTTTTGGTTTAATTATGGTTTAAGTCTATTTTGGTTATTATGCTGTGTGCAATGGATAATTATAATTTGTGTTATGTGATCGTATATTGAGGTTGGTTGTTGGATTCGGATGTGACATGAATGAATCGGCTATGTTATATGTATGTTTGGTTTTCGTTTGAGCTTATATTGAAAGTGTATCCAAAATATATGATGTTTGTGAAATTGCAATGTGTTTCGGCCATCTGGTTTATAATGGATGATAATTGACTAAGGTAGGTCATGTATTTGTTAGGTAATAGTCAAGACATTTATATGAAATAAATTCAGTATACACTTATGAACTTTATTAATGATATGAATGACATATGATTTGTTGTTATGGTAAGTAAGACACATTAGGACTTAGATTTATAAAGGAGTTTGAGTTAATGATAAAGGATATGTGCACTTGGTATTCGGTCATGTCATGTTAGTTGAGTTTTTATATGTTTACATGTATGTATATATGTGCTTATATTATGATTGACATGTATATGTGCATGGCTATAAAGATTCATTAGTTATTTGTAAGTTTATGAATATCCATAAATGAATTGTGTTAGCCGAATGAAGAAAGAAATGAAATAGGTTTACATATAATCGAATGCTTGTTTTTATTTTGTGTTAATATGCAAAACATATGAATTTTATACAAACTAATATATTAATGAGGCATATATGAATAAATGGGTTAGTAATGAAATTTATTTCAATTGATGTATATCTTGTGCATGACTTATATAAAAATAGGTCTAATATTCCAATAATGAAGTTATTGACGTATTATATGTTCTGTATATGTATAAATTGTTTTGATATATTTTGGATTATGTTATATTTAAGCTTTGTTGTGAATGATATAATTATTTAAGATTTAATATTTGATTAAGTTATAAGCATTGATGTGATTAAAATATCGATTTGTAATATATAATGCATAATTATATGAATTGTAAAATGATCGGTAATGCCTCTTAACCCTAATCCGGTGACAGATATGGGCTAGGGGTGTTACATTTTATTAGTATCAGAGCTACGGTTTAATTGGTTCTAGGACTAACGTAGCGTGTGTGAGTCTCTCTATACATGTCGTATTATATACTGTGATAGTGTGATGACTTCTGACATTTGAAAATGTGTTTTCATATAGTAAACAGATCTCAACAGAGCTGTAGCAAATAATGTCGAGAGTGTAGCGCCTGCTCCCGCGCAAGGGAAGTGCCGGTTGATTCTCGACTGATTTCGAGTAACCAGAAGGTAGAGGCTAGACAAGCCTTTTACCAAATGATGAATGACTGGTTTACTCAGTATATTCGGACTAACCCGATTGTACAACAACCTCTACCCCAACTAATCCATCTTCGATACCTGCTATAACTCAAGTAAGTGACTCGTTGAGATTACAAAAGCCACTTATTGATAAAATCAGAAAACATGGGGCCGAAGAGTTCAAAGCTACTAATAAGGATGATGCTGAGTGAGCTGAATTTTGGCTTGATAATACTATCCGTGTGTTCAATGAACTATCTTGTACTCTAGATGAATGTCTGAAATGTGCCATATCTTTGCTTTGAGACACTGCATATCACTGGTGGAATACACTGGTATTGGTGGTTCCGAGAGAGCGGGTGACCTGGGAATTCTTCCAGATTGAGTTCCGTAAAAAAATATATCAGCCAGAGATTTATCGACCAAAAACGTAAAGAATTTCTAGAGTTGAAACAAGGTCGGATGACCGTGACAGAGTATCAACGGAAATTCGTGAGACCCAGTAAGTATGCCCGAGAGTGTGTTTCGATCAAAGCCATAATGTGTAAAAGATTTGAAGATGGGCTGAATGAAGACATTAAACTGTTAGTTGGCATACTTGAAATAAAAGAGTTCATAGTACTGGTTGAGTGAGCCTGCAAAGCTGAAGAGCTCGGGAAAGAGAAAAGAAAAGCTAACTTTGAAGCTAGAGATGCTCATAAGAGACCATCCGGTAAGCCATTTCAATCGACATCAAAGAAGTTCCGAGATGATTTTAGCCGTTCTAAGGCTACTTTGGGTTATACTCGATGCGATCAGAATGGACTACCTGTGAGCTCGAGATCTACCTCAGTAGCTAGTGTGGGTAATGTCAGATCAAATCAACTCGAGTGTAAACATTATGGTAAACAACATCCTGGCAATTGCAGATTGCATGATTGGATCTATTTTAAATGTGGATTGATCAATCATTATATTCGTGAATGCCTAGAGTTAGCTGAAGAAAATCTAGTACAGAATACGAGATCGGGTAACACTGTAGCTCAAGGTAGGCCACCCAAAAATGCGGGTAATGTGAGTAACAGTCAGAGAGGGACTAAAGATATAGCAGTTAGATCTAAGGCCTATGCACCTGCCAGAGCCTATGCTATTCGCGCTCGCGAGGAGGCTTCATCCCCAGATGTCATTACTGGTACATTTACTCTCTATGATACTAATGTAATTGCATTGATTGATCCTGGTTCAACTCATTCTTATGTGTGTGAGACTTTAGTATTCAGTAAGACTTTGCTTGTTGAGTCTACTAAGTTTGTGATTAAAGTGTCAAACCCCTTGGGTCGGTGTGTTATGGTTGATAAAGTGTGTAAGAATTGTCCCTTGATGATTCAGGATTCGTGTTTTCTGATTGATTTGATGTTGTTTCCATTTGACGAGTTCGACATAATTTTGGGTATGGACTGGTTGATTTTGCACGATCCTGTTGTAAACTGCAAAAGAAAGACTATTGATTTACAGTGCCAGAATGATGAGATTATTCGGATTGAATCTAATGATCTGAATGGTTTACCAGTAGTAATATCTTCGATGTTAGCTAAAAAATATGTAAAAAAAGGCTACGAAGCTTACTTTGCATATGTGCTTGACAGTAAAGTAACAAAAAGAAATATTGAATCAGTACCTGTTGTGTGCGAGTATCCAGATGTGTTTCCTGAAGAATTTTCGGGTTTTTCACCTATTCGAGAGGTAGAGTTTGGTATTGAGTTAGTGCTATGGATGACTCCGATATCGATAGCTCTGTATAGAATGGCACCTACTGAATTAAAAGAATTGAAAGCTCAGTTGCAAGAGTTGATAGATAGAGGTTTTGTGCGACCGAGTTTCTCCCCTTGGGGTGCACCTTTGTTATTTGTGAAAAAGAAAGACGGAACTATGAGAATGTGCATTGATTATAGATAGCTCAATAAGGTGAGTATAAAGAATAAGTACCCGTTGCCACAGATTGATGATTTGTTTGACCAACTGGAAGGAGCTACTGTATTTTCGAAGATAGATTTGGGATCAGGCTACTATCAGTTGCGCGTTAAAGACTCTGATGTGCCAAAGACTACTTTTTGAACGAGGTACGGATACTATGAGTTTTTGGTTATGCCTTTCAGACTTACTAATACACCTACTATTTTCATGGACTTGATGAATCGGATCTTCAGACAGTATCTGGATTGGTTTGTGGTTGTGGTCATAGATGACATTTTGATCTATTCCCATGATAAAACCGAACATGCTGAACATCTGAGACTTGTGTTACAGATTTTACGAGATAAAAAACTGTATGCAAAGTTTAGTAAATGTGAGTTCTAGTTAAATGAAGTTAGTTTTCTAGGCCATGTTGTATCAGCATCAGGTATTCGGGCTGATCCGAGTAAAATTTCAACTATACTTGATTGGAAACCTCAGAAAAATGTTTCCGTAGTCCAAAGTTTTTTGGGACTTGCTGGTTACTATAGACTATTTGTGAAAGGTTTCTCTATGATTGTAGCCCCGATGACGAAGCTGTTGCTGAAAGATGTTAAGTTCGAGTGGTCAGAAAAGTGCCAGAAAAGTTTTGATCAGTTGAAAGCCCTTTTGACCAAAGCGCCAGTGCTAGTTCAGCCAGAATCGAGTAAGGAATTTGTTATTTATAGTGATGCATCTTTAAATGGTTTGGGCTATGTTTTGATGCAACGAGGCAAAGTTATAGCTTATGCCTCGAGACAGTTAAAGCCACATGAAAAGAACTATCCGACACATGACCTAGAATTGGCAGCTATTGTGTTTGCATTGAAGATTTGGGCGTCACTATTTGTTCGGTGAGAAATGTTATGTTTATTTTGATCACAAAAGCCTGAAATACTTGATGACTCAGAAAGATTTAAATTGGAGACAACGTCAATGGTTAGAGTTGCTAAAAGACTACGAGCTTGTTATTGACTACCATTCGGGAAAGACTAATGTTGTTGCTGATGCTCTAAGCCAAAAATCATTGTTTTGTTTGCGTGCAATGAATACGCATATGGCTATGTCTGATGATGGTTCGATAATAGCTGAATTAAAAGCAAGACCTTTATTTGTTCAACAAATTTGTGATGCTCAAAAAGTTGATGATGATTTGTTAGCAAAACGAGCTCAATGTGATTCAAATATTGATTTAGATTTTAAAGTTGATGCTGATGGTTGTTTGATGTTCAAAAACTGAAATGTGTCCCGAGAAATTCAGAGTTAATTCAGATGATTTTGAATAAAGCTCACAGCAGTCGGTTATTTGTTCACTCGGGAAGTACAAAGATGTATAATGATCTGAAACAGCTTTACTGGTGGCATGGTATGAAACGAGACATTTCTGACATTGTTTCAAAATGCTTAACTTGTCAGCAAGTAAAAGTGGAGCATCAGGTACCTTCTGGATTGCTTCAGCCGATCATGATACCTAAGTGGAAATGGAACAGAGTTACTATGGATTTTGTATCTAGTTTAACATTGACACCGAGCAAGAAAGATGCAATATGGGTTATTGTTGATAGGTTGACTAAATCGGCTTTTTTTGTTCTGGTTCGTACAGATTACTCGCTTGACAAGCTTGCTGAGTTATATGTTTCTCAGATTGTGAGATTACACAGAGTACCTATTTCTATTGTTTCGGATAGAGATCCAAGGTTTACATCACGATTTTGGAAGAAAATGCAAGATGCATTAGGTACGAAATTATATTTCAGCACTACTTTCGATTCGCAACCAGATGGTCAGTCTGAACGAATCATTTAGATACTTAAGGATATGTTGAGATGTTGCATTCTCGAGTTTGAAGGTACGTGGGGATGATACTTACCTCTAATTGAATTTGCTTACAATAATAGCTTTCAATTGAGTATCAAAATGGCACCTTATGAGGCTTTGTACGGTCGTAAAAGTCGTACACCATTGTACTAGACTGAGCTTAGTGAAAACAAGATACTGGGGGTTGACTTGATCAAAGAGACTGAGCAAAATGTAAAAATAATCCGTGAAAGTCTGAAAACAGCGTCAGATCGTCAGAAATCATATGTGGACTTGAAACGAAAAGATATAGAGTTTCAGATCGGAGACAAAGTATTTTTGAAAGTTTCACTGTGGAAAAAATACTCAGATTCGATCGTAAAAGCAAATTGAGTCCGAGATTTATTGCGCCGTATGAGATTATAGAGCGTATCGGGCCATTTGCTTATAGACTATTGCTGGCACCTGAGTTAGAAAAGATCCGCAATGTATTCCATGTTTTGATGTTTCGTAAATATTGATCGGATCCCTCACATGTGATTAGTCCGTCTGAGATTAAGATTAAGTCCGATATGACATATGAGGAAGAACCGATTCACATTCTGGCTCGTGAGATTAAAGAGTTGCGAAATAAGAAGATTCCTTTAGTTAAAGTACTGTGGCATAAACACAGAGTTGAGGAAGCAACATGGGAGCCAGAGGATGCAATGAGAGAACGTTATCTGAACCTATTCACCGGTAAGATTTTTGGGGACGAAAATCCCTAAGGGGGAGAGTTGTAACAACCCGATTTAGACCCTAATTGGAACGGTGGTTTTGGGACCATGAATCCAAGTCAAAAAAATATTTAAAAATTATTTTATGTGTTTATTTTGTGTGAATTTGTATGTGTGAAACTTTCGTGCTTTAATTTTATCATTTGGGTGTTTGATTAAATAAAATGAAAATTTGGTGGTTAATTATAAAAAGGGGCCGAATAGTGGTTGTTCTTTAAATGTGGAGGATTTATATTGCAATTAGACCATTGGCAATTAGGGTGGACGGTAATAGCCAAGGTTTATAACGGTTTTAAATTATATTATAAAGGTTATATGTGTAATTTAGTTAATAAACTTATATTAAATAAAACCAAAGTTAATATATTAATTATTTTACATTGTTCATCCATTGAAATAAGAAACAAAAGAAAAAATAAAAGAAAGCTAGGTTCAGCCGCCTTCCAAGCATGATTCAAGTTCGTTCTTACTCAGTTTTTGATAATTTTTACGTTTTTGAGATCGTTGCTAAGTTATCTTCAAGACCCATGCTTGAATGTTTGATTTTGGTGAATATTTTGAGTTATTCCATTGTTGAAAGCTTGTGATTTTTGTAGTTTGATGATGAAATATGAAAGATATGTTTTAGGTTAACATGTTTTTGTATTGAAATTTTTGATGATTTTGAGTAATTAGGACTAAATTGCAAAAATAACAATTTTAGGGACTAAAATGTGAAATAAATGAAATATATGGTGTAACACCCTCAATGCCGAGACCATCGCCAGAGTCGAGCTTGAGGTGTTACTAAACTTAATTCATTAATTCAACAGCTCAAACAATTTATTTTTAAAATTTCCAGACAAGCTGGCCAACTGCATCACAGTCGCTTAAAATTTCATATCTTGAGTTCCAAAACTTGAAATTAAGATCCGTAAATTTTTCCTGAAACTAGACTCATATATCTATTTACTAATTGTTTTCTATAATTTTTGGTCAAGCCAATTAGTACATTTTTTAGTTAAATTCTCCCCTATTTCAGGGTTCGACTACTTTGACCCCTGTACAGAGTTTGAATGACTATTCCGTTTGTTTCTTATAAAACTAGACTCAATAAGGATTTCATAAATGTAATATAAAACTCATAATTGTTTTTTTACAATTTATAGTGAATTTTTAAAGTCAGAATAGGGGATACAGAGATCACTCTGACCCTTTTCGACTAAAACTTAAATATCTCACAAAATATAACTCATATACCTGTTTTGTTCCATCCATATGAAAATATACTCATCAAGATTAAATTTCATAACTTACTCATCATTTAATTCCATTTCTACTATTTTTAGTGATTTTTCAAATTTACATCACTGCTGCTGTCAGATTCTGTTTTATGGCAAATTTTACTTTACTATATATTTTCATGGACTAAATAGCATTTTAAACATACATAACATCAAATATGACTTAGATTGGCCATTCCAATGGCTAATCATTTACAAACCCTTTTCTTGCCAAATAATAGCCATATCATAAGATCATTTACACAAAGTGAGTATTTTGCCATACATGCCACATTCAAAACACACAAGCCATTTTACCAATTTAGGCCTTCGGATAGTGTGGACGAATCTTCGACTTATCCCGATTCTCAACCTGGCTTGTCAACAACTACAATGAATGAAAAGAAGGGGGTAAGCATAGATGCTTAGTAAGTTCACATGCAAATAGCAAGTAACATCTTCACATGCCTTTATAGGGTAAGTTCTAGTTGGAGCCCTTGCTTCAGATTTAGCTGCTGAATCTCTGACTACATTTTTGCTGCTTGCTTCATTTCCAGCTTTTCTCGAATATCTTCCCCTCGAGTTTGCACCACTAGCTTTTACACTCTAAAATTTTTCTTTTTCAGCTCTCTCTGGGCAGTCTCTAATAAAATGATCCGGAGAACCACACCGAAAACATTCATTCGCTCTACATGGGCCAAAATGATTTCTGCCACACCATTGGCACTCGGGCTTAACAAATCTCGTATTTCCCACACTAGCCGCAGAAGTAGTCTGAGATTTAGGACCCACATTTTGCTTCTTAAAATTTCCATATGATTGTCCAGTCGAAACCTGTGAACAAGGATTCATATTTCTAGATTTTCTGGATTGCTGTGATAATGAATTGCTCGTCGGTCTTTTCTTCCAATTTCTAGTCTCAGCCTCTACTATTTTCATCTCTTTAATAGTTCTTCAGCCTTGCAAGCTCGATCAACCAGTACTGCCATTTCTTTTAATTCAAGAATCCCAACAAATACTTTAATGTCTTCATTGAGTCCGTCTTCAAATCGTCTGCACATTTTAGCTTCTGTAGGAATATATTCTCTAGCATACTTACTCAACCTGACGAACTCCCTTTCGTATTCAGTAACTGTCATGTTCCCCTGCTTTAATTCAAGAAACTCTTTACGCTTCTGATCAATAAATCTTTCACTGATGTATTTCTTCCGAATTTCTTCTTAAAAGAACTCCCAAGTTATTTTCTCTTTCGGTACTACTGAAGTCAATGTCTTCCACCAATGATAAGAGGAATCCCTCAACAACGATATAGAACATTTTAAGCATTCCTCAGGTGTACAAGACAATTCATCAAATACTCGAATAGAATTCTCAAGCCAAAACTATACTTTCTCGGCATCATCATCAATATTTGCCCTGAATTCTTCGGCCCCTCGCTTACGAATTCTGTCAATTGGAGTTCTGTGAAATTTCATCAGATCTACACCTTGAGATATCAGGGGTACATGTTAAGGAATCGGGGGAGGTGGGGAGGTTGTGCATTCGGGTTCGTACGAGCAAACTCAGTATACAAGGCATTCATCATCTGGAGAAAGGCTTCCCGAGCCCCTTCTCCTCCTCCTTGACCAACAGTAGGAGGTGGATTTTCAGTTGGCACCACCCCGTCAGCCAGAGCTGGTGCATTACTCTCTACATCATCAGCCGCAATTGGATCAGGATCCATTTACTATATAAAAAAATCATTTAAAAGGTCAGAAGTCATCACACTATCACAATATATATATGGCATGTATAGCAAAACCCGTACATACAACACATTAGTCCGAGAACAACTAAACCTACACTGATACCACCAAATGTAACACCCTCTCACCCGAGACTGTCGCCAGAGTCGAGCTTGAGGTGTTACTAAACTTATTTCATCAATTTAACATCTCAAACAATTTATTTTTAAAATTTCCAGATAAGCTGGCTAACTGCATCATAGTCGCTTAAAAATTCATATCTCAAGTTCTGAAACTCAAAATCCAAATCCGTAAATTTTTTCTGAAACTAGACTCATATATGTATCTACTAATTGTTTTCTAGAATTTTTGGTTGGGCCAATTAGTACAGTTTATTAGTTAAAGTCTCCCCTATTTTAGGGTTCGACTGCTCTGACTTCTGTGTATTACGAATAAGATATCTCTCTGTACAGAGTTTCAATGACTATTACGTTTCTTTCTTATAAACCTAGACTCAATAAGGATTTTGTACATATAAATCATGACTTCTAATTATTTTTATAAAATTTTTTATGAATTTCTAAAGTCAGAATAGGGGATCCAGAAATCACTCTGGCCCTGTTTCACAAAAAATTAAATATCTCACAAAATATAACTCATATACCTATTTTTTTCCATCCATATGAAAATAGACTCATCAAGATTCAATTTCATAACATACTCATCATTTAATTCCATTTCTAATATTTGTAGTGATTTTTCAAATTTACATCACTACTGCTGTCAGATTCTGTTTTATGGCAAATTTTACTTTACTATATATTTTCATGGACTAAATAGCATTTCAAACATACATAACATCAAATATGACTTAGATTGGCCATTCCAATGGCTAATCATTTACAAACTCTTTTCTTGCCAAACCATAGCCATATCATAAGATCATTTACATAAAAAACACCAAGACATTCAGGTTTCATTTGCATTTAGTATCTTTCTACGATTTTATCATACCAAGTTCTCAACTCAAGGATTTAAGCACATACCTGTCAAATTTTCTTATTCACCACAGTTACCAATATGTCACCTTCATTTTACCCATTCTTCTCAGTCACTTAAGATTCACCCGTTGAACACATTGGAATATAATTTGAATACGCAGATTTCATGATCGTAAGTACCATACCCACAGCTAGACAAACTCAATAGCCTGCGGAACTTATGTAGCCAAGCTACCATGTAACCCGCCCATAAGTGAACTCGGACTCAACTCAACGAGCTCGGATGCCTAGTTACATCTCACGAACTCGGACTCAACTCAACGAGTTCGGAACTCAAGTATCCTAGTGACATGTCACTTGTATTCTAATCTATTCCTAAGGTTCAAACGGGCTTTTTCCTTGATCTAACATCTTTGCCGTCTTCCACGAAATATCGGAATCGATACTCGGTGATAGTTCATACTCATCAAGTAATTCACATAATTACATATTATTCAACAATAACCACAAAACATAACATTTCTTGATAATAATAAGCATCATATCATATAAACAACATTAAATTTCTCAAAATGACAATTATGTTACTACATTTACACATGAACTTACCTCGATACAAAATATTAGCAATCGAGCCTATTCTTCGTAAACTTTGTTTTTCCCTCGATTGCGACTTGAATCTCATTTCTCTTGATCTATAATGCCAAATTAATCTTATTTAATACATGCATTCATCAAAACAGCATTTAATACAAACTTTGGAAAAATTACATTTTTGCCCCTAAACCTTTTCATAATTACACTTTTGCCCCTAGGCTTAGGAATTAAACTTCATCCCTTATTCTTATGTTTTATGAAATGCTGATCATTTTTCCCTTCTATGGTAACATCAGATTCACACTCTAACATGTACTTATGACTATTAGGTATTTTTATTGATTAAGACCTTTTACTTGTTTTCGCTTAAAACCGAGTAGAACAAGTTGTCTAACATAATTTAAAACCTCATATTCTATCATAAAACACCAAAATAAACAAATTTCACCTATGGGTATTTTTCCAAATATGAACCCTAGGTTGAATTATTGCTAGCATAAGTTAATTCGAGCTACTGGGATTTCAAAAACATAAAAATCATTAAAAATGGGGCATGAAATCACTTACTATGAAGCTTGAAAGTTGAAGAAACCCTAGCTATGGGAAGAGGTAAAATTCGGCAGCAACAATATGGAGAAGATGATCATTTTGTGTTACTTTTCCCATTTTATTTCATTTAATATACAAATGACCAAAATGCCCTTACTACTAAACTTTCCAAAAATTCCATCCATGTCCAATTTTTGTCCATAAACTTAGAAATTGGTCAAATATCTATTTAAGACCTCCTCATTAATATTCCAAAGCAATTTTATACTAAAAACTCCTAGAATGCAAATTTTGCAAATTATTCGATTTAGTCCCTAATTTCAATTTAAGCACTTTAGGCATAGGATTTCATCACAAAATTTTCACAGAATCATGCAATCATATCATAAACTGATGTGATCCGGCCCGGGTTAATTGAGTCGATTCACTTGATTGCCCGATCGTCGACGAGGAATAGTTGAGTTATCGGAAATAGGATGAAATAAGGCTAAAGATGCGGAAGCTTTCAAATGGTTTTAAAGGTTGGCTAAGGTGATGGTAAATTTATAAGGGTAGTAGGCTCGATTTAAGGATAAAAATAAGAAAAATGGAAGTTGATAAATGAAGGCTCGGTTTTGTAAAAAGATATTATAGTTGGGTAAAATCTAGGATAGTCGGTGGAATGGATAAATGAGCTTAAACGCCAGAAACGATTCAACACTAAAAAGTGTCACCCCGATTTCTATTCGGTTCAAGGTGGGATTGCGGAATTGTAGAAGGGTTGAACGCCACAGCAAAGCAAGGTGATAAGTTCAAAAGAGAATGATAGACGCCACTAGCACGCTAGATAAGTCAGATCGAAACTCGTACGAATTTAGAGAGGAGAAAACTCACTCTTTGAACAAAGTTCACTCAAATGATCAAAAGTCAAAAGTCCTTTACAAATGAAATCAACAAACTATTTATACTAGTTTCTTATGCTAACAGAATAGTCCATTCATGAACTTAATGATTAAGTAATGAACCTAAATTAAGACATGAACCTTCTAGAAAAATGACCAATGGTGTCCTTGTCCATGTTCGGCCGAATGGGAGATGAATGGGTAGCTTCATGTATGAGCAAACTTTGGAAGCCAATGGGATTGTCTAGGTTCGGCCATGGGATGCATGAAACTCCCAAAGGGTGTCTCTTGGCCGAATAGGTGCTTAGGAAACTCCAAGGGTCCTCCCACATGCATCGATTGTACATGGAACTTGGAAGGGGCCTTGAACCTAGCCATACATGCACTTGCATTGATTACCCCCCATTCATGCATGTGTGCCGTCCAAGGGAGATGCACCTTTCAATATGCATTAACCTTCCATGTACATGAATGTATGTCCTCCAAACATTGAACCGGTCCATCCATGTATCCTCCCGTTCAATTAACTTTCCCATGGACCTTGCATTAAATGCCATGAATGTATCTTCCAAATTCGGCTAACCTACAAAAGTAAATAACATAATTAAATAACACACAACTATTCATATAATTATAATTTAAAATAATAACTAAATAACTTAATATCACTAACTAAATTTGAACACAATAATTATAAGTCAACTTATAATAAATTCAGCTAGCTCAAAAATAGTCAAAACACTTAATTAGTTGAAATTGAGCTAGGGGTTTCGGCATGATCTGTAGCAAACTTAATTATAAACTAAATTAAGACTTAGTTTATTGAAAGAAAGAAAGAAGGAGCTGAAAGTAAGCTCGGTTGAGCTCAAACGAGCTGAAACAAGCTCAAATGAGCTGAGTTGAGTTGGACGGTGCTCGAGGAGCTAGAAATGAGCTAGGATCAGCTTGCCAACAATGCACGGGTCCTTTGGATAGTTGCTTCAAGCTGATTTTGTGAGCTTTGGCCCTTGTTTCGAACCAAGGTTTTGCATTAGAAGCTAAAATAGCTTCTAGGAAATGTTTAGCATAAGCTTGAGTTATAGGTCCTTTAGGCAGCTCGTTTAGATCTTGGTTTGCACTCGAGGATGCCCCGGGCGTGCTCACATCATAAACATAAAAATAATTATAAAATAATTATTTCTATCTCAAATTTGTGGTCACGAAACCACTATTCCGATTAGGCCCTAATTCAGGATATTACATATGGACTTGTATGAATACTAGGAACATTCGGCCTAACATGGATATAGTGAAATTTTGCGTATTATGTGTTTTTGTGTAATAGGGACTAAATTATAAAAAGTGTAAAATATTAGGGTCAAATGGTAATTTACGCATTTATGTGTTTTTGGACTAAATTGAATGAAAATATGTTTGAATGAGATTAATTTGAATATGTTTAAATCAAGAACCAAAGAAATCAGATTTGGATAGGGGAAAAACGAAAGTTGTCGACTAGTCGTCACGTTCTATTTTACATTGTCCGAGGTAAGTTTATAAGCAAATAGACATACTTAATTTTAATTTAAAGCAAATTATATATGCTGAAATGAAATATGTGAATTTATATCTACAATAACTGAATGTATACAAGCTTGGTTACTATATTTTTGAATTCGTTTCGACTGAGTTACGATGTTCGAAAGCCCCGTATGAGCCCTAGAAATAGTTAGGATACATATGTCATGACATAGGATTCCGATATGTAATGTGCGAGTAAGACCATGGCATCGATATGTGATTTCGATATTTGTGTGCGAGTAAGCCCTATCTTGGACAGTGGCATCGATATGTGATTACATGTAAGACCACGTCTAGGACACTGGCATTGTATGATTTGTGTGATTATCTGAGTGTCCTATCCAATATTGAATGGTTCATCGAGCAACGATAAGTTATGAACAAATGTGTAAAGCGAGCTA
This sequence comes from Gossypium hirsutum, assembly GCF_007990345.1. Lineage (NCBI taxonomy): Eukaryota > Viridiplantae > Streptophyta > Magnoliopsida > Malvales > Malvaceae > Gossypium > Gossypium hirsutum. Next base: position 49,597,855 of record NC_053433.1, on the reverse strand, counting down.
AATGGCCAGGTATGAATTAGCTTGTTGTCTACTTGAAATAAGGTAAGTAAGTAACTTGATAGTTGTTTTAAACTGTCTGTGATGCAAATGAAGAATATATGTGAATTTGGTAAGTGTATTTGGCTTGTAGATATTATTGAAATGAATCTTAACTATGTGCATATATTATTATGTGTATTCGGTCACATAACTAGCATATGTATATGAAGTTATATTTTGATACATGAGCTTATGTATTTGAGTGTATGTGGACTAGGTTTTATGATGACTATTTGGCTTTGGAAGATGAATAATAATATATTAACTTGAATATGTGAGCATTCATCCAAGGTAGGATTTGTGTATGATAATGCATTATTTATGAAATTTGTAAGTTTAAGATTAAGTATGGCAATGTTAATAAAATTTCGGTTTAGTTTAAAATTAGTTGATTATATCGTTGGATTGTTTATTTGCTTATGACTTACTAAGCTATGATAGCTTACTCTGTGTGTTCATGTTTACTCTGTTTTATAGATTCTTGGATTTCAAGTTACGAGCTCGAGGATCGTCATCAAAGTTCATCACACTATCCACTGTTTTGGTACTTAATAAGTTGAACTTGAATTATGGCATGTATAGGCTGGAATACATTTTTGAAATGTTGTATTTTGTTTATTTATAAGTGGAGCCATACGAAAATGGCTTAACGTCTATGCTTGAAATTGGTTTTGGTTTAATTATGGTTTAAGTCTAATTTGGTTATTATGTCGTGTGCTATGGATAATTATAATTTGTGTTATGTGATCGTATATTGGGGTTGGTTGTTGAATTCGAATGTGGCATAAATGAATCAGCTATGTTATACATATGTTTGGTTTTAGTTTGAGTCTATATTGAAAGTGTATCCAAAATATATGATGTTTATGAAGTTTTTATGTGTGTCAGCCATCTCGTTTATAATGGATGATAATTGAGCTAAGGTAGGTCATGTATTTGTTAGGTAATAGTCAAGACATTTGCATGGTATAAATTCAGTATACACTTGTGGACTTTATTAATGATATGAAAGACATATGATTTGTTGTTATGGTAAGTAAGACACATTGGGACATAGATTTATATAAAGAGTTTGAGTTAATGATAAAGGATATGTGCACTTGGTATTCAGTCATGTCATGTTATTTGAGTTTTTATATGTTTACAATTATGTATATATGTGCTTATATTATGGTTGACATGTATATGTGCATGGCAATATAGATTCGTTAGTTATTTGTAAGTTTATGAATATGTATAAATGTATTGTGTTAGCCGAATGGACAAAGAAATGAAATAGGTTTACATATAATCGAATGCTTGTTTTTAATGTGTTAATATGCAAAACATATGAATTTTATACAGACTAATATATTAATGCCGCATATATGAATAAATGGGTTAGTAATGAAATTTATTTCAATTGATGTATAATTATTTAATATTTAATATTTGATGAAGTTATAAGCATTGATGTGATTAAAATCTCTATTTGTAATATATAATGCATGTTTATATGAATTGTAAAATGATCGATAATGCCTCAAAACCCAAATCCGGCGACGGATATGGGCTAGGGGTGTTACACAGTCGAGATCATCCATTTTTCTCTCTGTGGCCTCAATCCAAAATTCAGCCACATTAGGGGCAACTCCAGCGATACCCCTAAAAATCTCAGCCCCATTAGACCGAAGTCATTCTGTAACTGACCCACAGCCCACAGTACTAGTATTGGGCCCAGCGACCCTCTCTAAAATTTGCAACATAGCTTGGGACAGTGTGTCATCCCCAACTACACAATCATGAGACCTCGTCTCAGTTACAGGTGAAGCCGGTGCCTCTCTAGCTTCAACGTTAGGCATGTGGCCTGATGACGAAGACCCAGCCTGAGCACCTCCACGGCCTTTGCCGCGGCCTCTTCCGCGATTACCTCTGGTGCTCATTATCGATTTACGTATTATCTGAATTAGAAATTTTATGCATCAATTTACAGTTCCAGTGTTTATTACAGAATATTTTATAAAAATATTATCAGTAATTTAGAGTTTTCATTTTTGCAAATCACGGTTTTTCTACAGTTTTAGGGTGAAACAGTCTATTTCTATACAGTCTATGGCCTACAATAATCTCAGTATTTCAATTTAAATAAACAATAGTTTCAGAGAGCTTACAGAATCGGTGCCAGAGACTTGGTAGACCAAACATTCTGAAATAACACTTCGAAATACTTTCCAACCATTTGAAACAGTTCTTTTTGGACATTTTATGTTTTTTAAAACACCCAAATCCACAGCCAAATTTTACAACCTGGCTTTGATACCACTAAATATAACACCCCAAACCTGGCCTAGACGTTATGATTGAATCTGGCAGTGTCACATGATAGTGATTTTCGTAAAATAAAATTTTGTTTTAAAAACCCCATTATGTATTAACCCTCTTTGTAATCTTAGCTAGTATTTAGGCCATCTTGTTCAGTTTAAAAACCCAAGTTGTTTTAGCAAAATGTTTAATTTAAATCGTAGTTATCTTTTTTAAATGTTGTTTGATTACAGAAGCTTTTTGAAATAGGACGCGTACTTGTGGTGTTTTGAAAAGCATTTATCATTTTGAAAACTTGTGTCCTACTACTACTAGTTATGAATCATAATCAACAAATCCCAAATTAAAAGTTAAAAGAAATTAAAGAGGCCTTATTACATAATCGAATACCCAAATTAAAGCCCATGCAGTTGTGTGGCCACCTTTGAGTCCCTTGCAGCACCGACCCGCCTAAGGATTACTTGTGCAGAAAACGGAAGGGTGAGTTTATGAAAACTCAGTGTGTAATCCCTTAATAACAGTCCATCATACAATAGGCATTTACAGTCTGGGCCTAAGCTCGCTTCAGTAACAGTTTAATCTCAAATAGGGCCATAGCCCATTACATTTTCAGAATCAGTGTGAGCCTTAGCCCAATTTAGTAGCGGTCACAGTACAAATATGCAAACAAAAATCCTACCTATCCAGCCTCTACGCACCACTCCGTCCAACCCTAGACACCATGTGGGGATAAAATCAACCCACCCATCCCTACACACCAAAAATAGCACCGGTGGCGGCACTAAACAGAAATTACAGTAGAGCTGCCAGAACAATACACTTCCTCCAATCATAATAACCCAACCCCATGTATTACATCATAATATCCTACATGTATACAACATATATAAAATGGCATACTCAATACAGTCATACATAACATAGGGACATATTTGTCATTTTACCTCATAGGGGCAAAATAGTCATTTCATCAGATTAGGGTCTAGATATACTTGTCGACCCAACAGCAGGTCCGCAGTCATCTCGGGTGACCCGTACGACCTTAACAGTCAATCAGTGAAAATGGGCCCAAGGCTTGTAATGCGGCCCATGTGGGCCCACACGCTCGTGTGGCCCACAAAACCCAAAAATGGCCTTGGCCGTGTGGACTACACAGCTGGCCCAATAATCACCACACGTCCGTGTGATTTACCCTTGTAGGGCCCACGAGTCTGTGAGGCCCACAAGGCCCATTTCGTCCCAACGTGGCCCAAAACGGCCTAAGCCCATGAAATCACTCATGGTGGCCTCTACGATTAAACGCCTACATTTTACGCATTCGGACTACCACACGAGCGAGCGTACGCTCGTGTAGCGTCAATGGTCAACCTTGTTCGACTTTTGTCGATCTACGTTTAAAGCTGTGTGGTTACACACTTGTTTGCAAAAAGTGCACAAATCTCCACGGACACCAAACCTAGATTCAATCATGACCCAATGTTAGTCCTTTAATCATTAAAGTTAACACCCTCTTAATAGCACCTATTCCCTAAAATGGTAATTGTTACCTACCTTAAATGAGCTAAAACGGTTTATCCCACTAAAACCATTGATCAAAGTTGCCTTCCAAAACCTTGGCAAAATCTACATTACATCCCAATCTTGTTAACTATTACCATGAACGTAAATAACTAGAACCAAGTGAATAACGACTTACCACCACGTAGAACCAAGAATGGTTGATATAAATAATCAGCCTACTAAAATTAAGACACGATATGAAACAATCACACCCCTGTTAGAAATGGCAGATAAAAGATGGTGTTAGAGAAAAAACTTATTGCGACAGAGTAAAAGAGGAAAAAGAACAATCGTGAACCCCAACAGAGATGGCAGAAACAGCAGAGTCTGGTTATAAACCAAGGATTTGACAACCCCAAAGACAAACCAAATTACCTTAATCGAGTGCAGAGCAATTCGACTTCAAAAGAAGAGGACGAACAGCTAGTAATGAGAAAACCAAAAGAGTAGAGAGGCAGAGGAGGCAAGGGATATTCAGCCAATGCATAAAAAGGGAGAGCAACAGTTGAGAGAAGGAAAAAGAGCAAAAAAGGAATTAGAAGGTATTTAGTCAAACAACAAATCAAATGAGGGAGGGAGAAGGTGGAGGAGTTCGACCAAGAAAAGGAACCGAGAGAAGAAACTTGTAAAACCCTGAAGATTCTATGCCACAATCGGCCCCAAGAAAAGAAATACCAAAAGAACCAGATAAAAGAAAAACAAAGCAACACAAGAGACAGAATTCAGCATCAAGGGAGAAAAGCACCAAAAAGAATGACTAAAACTATAGTAATTACTCAAAATCAAAATTTTCAAAAAGTGAGAGTCCCAATTCGGCACACGTACTTCCACACCCTTCAAAACCCCTAAAATCTCTCCCCATATCACTCCTAAGATCACTCAACTTTATCCCACCTAACCACATCCCTACCAGCTGAAATTCCCTCCAACAAGCTCCTAGAATTCGGTCACCACTCCCCACTCCTCAAACACCCCAATTTCAGTCCAACTACAACACCTCCTCAGTGTCAGTAGCAAAATAAAATACCCTTTTGCACTGCCAAGCCTCGAACCTTAGCTCCCCTAGAACACTCTGCACGCCTTTATCCCCTAGATCAGTAGGCTTTTTATGACAGAAAATACCCATATTTATTTAAGAAGCCTACTGACTAGAGATAGGGTTAATTTAAGTAAAAATTGTACAAGCCAAGGATTAAACTCAGGACTTCTCTAACGCTCCTCAGGACACTCAACCATTGAAGCAGGCATGTATTTATGCAACACAACACAAAAAAATAAATACTTATATTTTGGGGCGTTACAACATTGTATGGGATACATGGTTTTCAAGGAATGCATAGGTTGTATCGAATGCATGAAATGCATGTTTGCATGGAACGCATGGAGTACATGCCTAAACTTAATCGATTAAACTCGTGACAGCTTCTTTAAACATCTTGGCTCGTGCATGAGTTATTGGCCCTCTTGGAAGCTCAATTGGATCTTGTAAGGTTTCACGAGTTGCTTGTTCGATATCAAGGGTTTTGGTTGGGTCCATGCTGGCATCATCTCCTCCCTCTTTGAAGCAATTTGTCCCCAAATTTTCCCCTATATCTTGAGGAGAGAGATGAGAAACATTGAAACTTGCATTAACGTTATACTCACTTGAGAGGTCCAATTTGTGTGAATTATCGTTAATCTTCTCCAACACTTGGAAAGGCCCATCGCCTCGGGTAACAACTTAGATCTTGTTTGAGTAGGGAATCTTTCTTTTCGTATGTGGATCCAAGCCCAATCTCTGGGTTCAAAAATTACTCGTTTACATCCCTTGTTGGCTTTGTTTGCATACTGCTCAGTTCTCTTCTTGATGTTTTCAGTCACTTTTTGCTATAGATTCTTCACGAACTCAGCCTTCTTTTTGCCATCTTCATGCAGAAATTAATTAGTAGGTAAGGGAATTAAATCTAAAGGAGTCAAAGGATTAAAACCATAGACAACTTCAAATGGTGGGTGCTTAGTGGCCGAAGGCTTAGATTGAATGCAAGCAAACTCGATATGTGACAAGTACTCTTCCCATGTTTTCAAATTTTTCTGAATGATTGCTCTCAACAAAGTGGATGGAACTCGATTAACCATTTCAGGTTGGCCACCTGTTTGTAGGTGGCACGTTGTGGAAAATAGTAACTTGGTGCCAGACTTGTTCCACAAAGTCCTCCAAAGATGGCTAAGGAATTTGGCATCTTGACCTGATTCGATCATCCTTGGTACTCCATGTAGTCCAGCCACTTCCCTAAAAAATAGATTTGCTATAGTCGAAGCATTATCAATTTTTTGGAATCGAATAAAGTGAGCCATTTTAGAGAATCTATCAACTACTAAAAAAACTGATTTCCCACTTTTAGTCCTAGGAAGTCCTAGTACAAAATCCATAGAAATGTCTACCCATGGTTTTTCAAGAATGGGTAGTGGAGTGTACAATCCATGGGGTTTAATGTGAGATTTTTCCTTCTTACAAGTGATGCATCGGTCGCATACTCTCTCAACATCTCGCTTCATCTTGGGAAAAAAGAAATGTTCTTAGAGCACGGCTAAAGTTTTGGTCACTCTAAAGTGCCCCACGAGACGTCAACTATACGCCTCTTTCACTAGCACATCTCTAATGGAACCTTAAGGGATGCTGATGTGAGCTCATATTCATTTGTTGATTATGAGTCGCAAGAGTTCTCGATCAAAATTAAAAAGTATCAAAACGAAAGGCTAAGTGATGTGAACTGACTCGGTGATGTTGAGTCGAATCACCTAAGTTGCCTGATTGTCATCGAGGAAGTATCGTTCAGCTTAAGAAAAGGACTTATTAAGCTAAGCATGAGAGGAAGTTGACAAGGTGGTTCAAATGATAGGCTAGGTATAATTTTGGTAGGTTCAGTTTAACAAAGAAATAGATCAATAGTTGGTAGATAGGATGGAATGGAAAAGTGAACTTAAGCTCCAAGAACGATTCAATACAGACTTATATTGCTTAAGGTGGTTAAGTGGATGATAGAAGATGGACCTTGACCCATTACCTAAAGAGGTAGGAACCAAAGGTATAATTTGAAGGATGTACACAACACCAAGGTTGGTGATAAGTTCAGGAAGGAGTTCGGATTGACGCAACACAGATTGGGCAGTGTCTGGAAAATAAATCTTATAAGGGGTTAAAGTCAGTTAACACCTCGTGTTCGACTCCGGTGTCGGTTTTGGGTTTGGGGTGTTACATTTGATTGGTATCAGAGCTATGGTTTAGTCGGTTCTAGGACTACCATAGCGCGTATGAGTCTAGCTATACATGCCGAATGTTAATGTTTAAATGTGTGATGACTTCTGACGGTTGAGATGTTTTTGTTTTGATTAGTAAATGGACCCCGGTGAGGAAAGAACCCTAGCGGATGACGTTGAGAGAGTAGCGGCTGCTCCTGCACAAGGGACGCCGCCTGTTGAACCTCAGTCATCCGCGAATAATCAAGGTGAGGGGGCTAAACAAGCCTTCTTTACCATGATGAATGAGTGGGTCGCGCAATATGCCCGAACCAACCCGGCTGTCCAACAATTCCCAAATTTGAATAATCCACCCCAAGAGCCTGTAATGCCATCAGTCGCTGATCCTGTGAGGCTGAGTAAGCCACCTGTAGACTTGATTAGGAAGCGTGGGGCCGAGGAGTTCAAGGCCATAGTAACTGATGATGCCGAAAGGGCCGAGTTCTGGCTTGATAACACCATTCGGGTGTTCGATGAATTGTCATGCACACCCGACGAATGTCTAAAATGTGCTGTATCTTTGTTGCGAGACTCAGCCTACTATTGGTGGAGGACCTTGATTTCCATAGTCCCGAACGAGCGAGTAACTTGGGACTTCTTTCAAACGGAATTCCGGAAGAAATTTATTAGCCAACGGTTCATTGATCAGAAGCGTAAGGGGTTCTTGGAACTCAAGCAAGGCCATATGACTGTATCTGAATACGAACATGAATTCGTAAGACTCAGTAGGTATGCCCGGGAGTGTGTAGCTGATGAGGTTGCTATGTGCAAAAGATTCGAGGAAGGATTGAATGAAGATTTAAAGCTACTAATGGGTATTTTGGAAATAAAAGAATTCGTAACACTAGTCGAACGAGCCTGCAAGGCGGAAGAACTTGGAAAGGAGAAGAGGAAGGCTGAATTTGAAGCTAGAGATTATCGTAAAAGATCGACGGGTAAAGCTCCGTTCTCAGCTGTAAAGAAGTTCAGGGAGGACATTAATAAGTCGAGGGCGACTGCGGGAATTTCCATCAGGGCAAGACCATCGATGGGCTCCCGAGCTGCTTCGGTAGCTAGTGTGGGCAATAATCGTCACGAGAAACCTGAATGTCCCCAATGTGGAAGACGACACCTAGGTGAATGTTGGGGCAAGTCTACTAGCAGGGCCTGTTACGGATGCGGTTCGAAGGACCACTTCATTAGAGATTGCACGGAGCTGGATGAGAAGAATAAGATTCAAGGTGCAAGACCTAGTGGAGTGACATCTAGAGGTAGACCGCCGAGAATATTAGGAGGCAGGGGTGGTAGTCAGAGGGGGGCCTCTGATACGGCCGATCGAGCCGAGAACCGTACTCCTGCTAGAGCATATGCCATTCGCGCACGAGAGGAGGCATCCTTCCCCGACGTCATCACTGGTACCTTCACTCTCTTTGATACTAATGTGATTGCATTGATTGACCCTGGTTCTACTCATTCATATGTATGCGAAACCTTAGCAACCAGTAAGACTCTACCTGTTGAGTCTACTGAGCTCGTAATTCGAGTATCAAACCCTTTGGGTCAATGCGTACTTGTTGATAAAGTGTGTAAGAGATGCCCTCTAATAATCCGAGAATCCTATTTTCCGGCCGATTTGATGCTTTTGCCGTTCGACGAGTTTGATGCTATTCTTGGTTTGGATTGGTTAACCGCGCATGATGCGGTTGTGAATTGCAAAAGCAAGACTATCGATTTGAGGTGCGCAAATAACGAAATAATCCGAGTTGAGTCTGCGGACTTAAGGGGGTTGCCAGCTGTAATATCAGCAATGTTGGCCCAGAAATATGTAAGGAAAGGGTGCGAAGCATACCTCGCGTATGTACTTGATGACAAGGAGTTAGAAAAGAAACCCGAATCGGTGCCGGTGGTTTGTGAATACCCGGATGTTTTTCCTGAAGAGTTACCGGGTTTGCCACCTGTTCGGGAGGTAGAGTTTGGTATTGAGCTTGTACCTGGAACTACGCCAATTTCGATCGCTCCGTATCGTATGGCACTAACCGAGTTAAAAGAGTTGAAAGCTCAGTTGCAAGAATTGACGGATAGAGGTTTCGCTCGACCGAGTTTCTCACCTTGGGGTGCACCAGTATTGTTCGTGAAAAAGAAGGACGGAACCATGAGGTTGTGCATTGACTATCGTCAACTGAATAAAGTGACGATAAAGAATAATTATCCGTTACTGCGTATTGATGATCTGTTCGATCAATTAAAGGGAGCATCGGTGTTTTCAAAGATAGATTTGAGATCGGGTTATTATCAGTTGCGGATTCGAGATTCGGACGTACCCAAAACTGCTTTCAGAACGAGGTACGGTCACTACGAGTTCTTAGTGATGCCGTTTGGGCTCACTAATGCCCCTGCGGTGTTTATGGATTTGATGAATCGAATCTTTAGGCCGTATTTGGATCGGTTCGTAGTTGTGTTTATTGATGACATCTTGGTCTATTCAAGAGATGAGACCGAACATGCTGAGCATCTGAGGCTAGTGTTGCAAATTTTGCGGTATAAGCAGTTATATGCTAAGTTCAGTAAGTGTGAGTTCTGGTTAAGAGAGGTTAGCTTCTTGGGTCATGTGGTATCCGCATCGGGTATTCGAGTTGACCCGAGCAAAATTTTAGCCATACTTAACTGGAAGCCTCCGAGAAATGTTACCGAAGTCCAGAGCTTTCTAGGGCTCGCCGGTTATTACCGACGATTTTTCAAAGGTTTCTCGATGATAGCTACACCAATGACGAAGCTACTTCAAAAGGATGTTAAGTTCGAATGGACGAAGAAATGTCAGAAAAGCTTCGATCAACTGAAAACTCATTTGACTGAAGCTCTAATTTTGGTGCAACCCGAATCGGGTAAAGAGTTTGCCATTTATAGTGACGCATCCCTACTTGGGTTGGGTTGCGTATTGATGCAAGAAGGTCGAGTTGTGGCCTATGCGTCGAGACAATTGAAGCCACACGAGAGAAATTATCCGACCCATGATCTCGAACTAGCCGCCATTGTGTTTGCATTGAAAATATGGCGACATTATTTGTTTGGTGAGAAGTGCCATGTGTTTTTGGATCACAAAAGTCTCAAATATTTGATGACTCAACGAGACTTGAATCTGCGACAAAGACGTTGGCTTGAGTTGTTGAAAGATTACGAGCTTGTCATTGATTACCACCCGGGAAAGGCTAATGTGGTTGCGGACGCCTTAAGCCGGAAATCACTGTTTGCTTTGCGAGCGATGAATGTACACTTGTCTGTTCTACCTGACAATGTGTTAGTAGCTGAATTAAAAGCCAAACCATTATTGACTCATCAAATTCGTGAAGCTCAGAAAGTCGATGATGAATTGGTTGCAAAACGAGCTGAGTGTGTTCCGAACAAGGAATCGGAGTTTCAGATTGATGATGATGGTTGTTTGAGGTTTAGAAGTCGTTTGTGTGTTCCAAGGAATTCGAAACTCATTCCGATGATTCTGAACGAAGCCCATTGTAGCCGAATGTCAATCCACCCGGGGAGCACGAAAATGTACAACGACTTGAAACGTCGGTATTGGTGGCATGGTATGAAACGAGACATCTCCGACTTTGTTTCGAGATGTTTAATATGTCAACAAGTGAAAGCGGAACATCAAGTGCCTTCAGGGTTACTTCAGCCGATCATGATACCCGAGTGGAAATGGGACCGAGTCACAATGGACTTTGTGTCCGGACTGCCATTGTCCGCAAGTAAGAAGGATGCGATTTGGGTTGTTGTTGATAGGCTGACTAAGTCGGCTCACTTTATCCCCGTGCGTACGGATCTTTCATTGGATAAACTAGCCGAACTGTATGTCTCTCAGATTGTGAGATTACATGGAGTACCTATTTCTATCGTGTCGGATAGAGATCCGAGATTCACCTCACGATTTTGGAAGAAATTGCAAGAAGCTTTGGGTACCAAGCTGCATTTTAGCACCGCTTTTCACCCCCAAACCGATGGTCAATCCGAGCGGATAATTCAGATACTCGAGGATATGCTGAGGTGCTGCATCCTTGAGTTTAGTGGTTCATGGGAACGGTATGTACCTTTGATTGAATTCGCTTACAACAATAGTTTTCAATCAAGTATTAAGATGGCACCTTATGAGGCTTTGTACGGTCGTAAATGCCGTACGCCATTGTTTTGGACCGAGCTTGGTGAAAGTAAAATTTTCGGAGTTGATTTGATTATAGATGCCGAACAGAAAGTAAAGGTAATCCGTGAAAGTCTGAAGGCAGCCACAGATCGTCAGAAATCGTATGCGGACTTGAAACGAAAGGACATTGAATATCAGGTGGGAGATAAAGTGTTTCTTAAAGTGTCACCTTGGAAGAAGGTACTCAGATTTGGCCGTAAAGGCAAGTTGAGCCCGAGATTCATTGGGCCATACGAAATATCCGAACGAGTCGGTCCAGTTGCGTATCGATTGATTTTACCCCATGAACTTGAAAAGATTCACGATGTCTTTCATGTTTCAATGCTTCGACGTTATAGATCCGATCCGTCACATGTGATTAATCCCTCAGAAGTTGAAATTCAATCTGACTTGAGCTATGAAGAAGAACCGATTCGTATCCTAGCTCGTGAAGTGAAAGAGTTGCGAAATAAAAGGGTTCCGTTGGTTAAGGTGTTGTGGCTCAAACACGGGATCGAGGAAGCAACCTGGGAACCCGAGAGCTCGATGAAAGAACGATATCCAAACCTATTTACCGGTAAGATTTTCGAGGACGAAAATTTCTTAAGTGAGGGAGAGTTGTGACAGCCCAAAATTGACCCTAGTCGGGAAGTGGTTTCGGGACCGCTAAACCGAGTCACCGAAAGGTTTGAATGTGATGTTTATTGTCTAGAATATGTAATCATGAATGTGTGAGAATTTCAAGCTTCGATTTAGTCGATTGCATGTGAATTTAGTCAATAGGACTTATATGAGAAAATTTTAAAATGTGATAGGTCAATGCATGAGGACCTATTAGTGCATGTGGAAGAAAAAGGGGACTTGCATGTCAAAGTGCCCAATTCTTGATAAGTGGCCGGCCAAGCATGACTCCATTCCTCCAAGTTTATGTTGTTTATTATTTAATATTGGTAAGTAAATTAAAATAAATTAAAGTAAGGAATTAAAAAGGAAGAGATGAATAAAATAAGGAGGGAAGAGGGAGTGTTCATCTTTTTTTTTCTTTGGCTATTGCCGTGAGTGAGGAGAAGGAAGGGAGATTTGGTTATTGGATTTTGGCTTGGAAGATGGCTAGAATGAGGTATGTATTGAATGATTCTTGAAAATCTATGCATGTTTGAGATGGTTAGTTCAAATTCTACTCATCCTATAGATTAGACTTAGGATTTTGAGGTTGAAATTCGGCCAAGAAGCTTGAAACTCTTAGTAGATGTGTTAATGTCATTAAAATGGATAATAATGTAGGATATGGTGAGTGGTTAATTGCTTTTAACTTGAAAGTTGAGGTTAAAGGGGTTAAGTGATTGCCGAATCTAATTTAGGGGTGGAGGATTGTGTTCATGTTATATTGGATAGGTAGAGGTTGTAATGAGGTTGAAATTGTTGAATTGTTAGCTTGGTAACTAATGAAGTAATCGGCCATATGGGGTAAAAATGGGATGTTCATTTTAGTTGTTTCATTTTTGTGAGAAATGGGTCAAGTATTCATGAGATGAAATTGTGTGATTAGATAAATTAAAGGTAATAGTATAGTTGATGAATATATATAGATATACATATTCGGCCATCACTTAGGAGCTTATGTGATGTTGAGTTAAGCTTTGCATATTCGGCTATATATATATATATATACATATATATGTAAGCCCATTCGTGATACTACCTTAGGACTATGTATATATAACCGACAAAAGAATGGGAAAAACTAGTAAGGGTGAAGGCCGAATGAGCTATAGGTGGTGTGGATGACTTTTATACATGTGGGTGTGTGTGTATGCCATTTAGTTGGTGACATTCGGCATTTCTTAATTAACATTAGAGATGAGTGAATGAAATTGGCATGTGTGTTTGTGGAAATGCCGAATGTGAATTTGGATAGTATTGAGTAATGTATGTGCTTTAAAATGATGGAATGGAGTGGATGCTTTAAATGTGTTACGAACAATTATAAGTTAAATTAAGGGTTGCTAAGTTACCATTGTCATTGCCGAATATACAAACATACATATGCATGTGCAATTGAAGAATGAATGTTTAGCAAGATGGTTAAACTAGTTAAATTATTGATTTAGCTCAAGGAGTTAAAGGAGGTGAATCGAGCAAAGGCAAAGAAAAGGTTATTGAGTAGCCGAGTTGGAACCGTCTTACCCAACACGAGGTAAGTCATTAAGCATGTAGTTGGTATTATTTCAAATGGTCATAATGTTTATGTATTGATGCTGAATGGAATGAATAAATATACATATATATATATGCATGTACGTATGTGATGATGAAATTGTTGAATGAAAAGAAAAGAGGTAAGATGTACTGAGTTGTTGATCTCGGCACTAAACGTGCGGGTATAACCATTTATGACCATGAGATTGGCGCTAAGTGCGCGGGATTAAATTGTACAGCACTAAGTGTGCGATTTGACTATGTTGCACTAAGTGTGCGAAATGAATATGATGCACTAAGTGTGCGAATTGACCATGCGGCACTAAGTGTGCGAGTTTGACTATGTAGCACTAAGTGTGCGATTTGATTACGTAGCACTAAGTGTGCGAGTTGATTATATAGCACTGAGTGTGCGGACTCAATATACATTCGTGAATCATTATGGACACTATGTGTGCGACACTATCGAGTCGATCGCGGACAGCGGATCGGGTAAGTGTCTTGAGTACATGGCTAATAGGTGCTATGCTTATACTTGGTGTTGAGCTCGGTAAGTTTGAACCTATGTGACAAATATACTTGAAGTCACGTACATAAAATTTATCGTAGGATGGGTGAAAGGCCGTTTAGTCGTTGATTGTAACGAAAATAAATTGATTTATGAAAATGCTTCAATGTCCTATTGATGAGTATATGGAATGTGAATGCATGAATTGATATGAAATTGAATCGATAGGTTGGAGGAACTATGGCATGGTTCGGTATGGATGGAGTAAATTGTCTCGTTCCATTTTGTTTCCTCTTGTGATAATGTTATTGATGGATGGTAGTGCATTGCTTATGACTTACTGAGTTATAAACTCACTCGGTGTTTCCTTGTCACCCATTATAGGTTGCTTGGACTCATCTATTTTTGCGGGGTCAGGCCGTCATCGAAGTCATCACACCGGATAGCAAGTTTTGGTACTTTCTTCTTAGTTGGCTTAGAAGAACATTTTGGCATGTATAAGCTATTACGTTGTGTTTGAACTTTGGCATGTAAACTTTAAGCCATGCGAAAATGGCACGAATGTTCGATTGAGTTGGATCAAGGGTAGGCATGAAATGGACCTAGTTACTTTCGTAACAGATGCTGGCAGCAGCAGTGTCATGAGATTGAAAAATCACTAAAAATAGTAGGAGTGGAATTAATTGATGAATAAATTATGTAATCGAAGCTCGATGAGTCTGTTTTCATGAGGAAGTAACGAAAAGATCATATGGGCAGTATATTAAGAGATAATCAGATTTTTGTGGGACAGGGCCAGAACGGTTTCTGGATTCCCTGCTCCGACTTTGGAAATTCATTATAAATTAACCAGACATAATTAGGGGTCGTACCATATATCTACAGATTCCTCTCTGAGTCTAGTTTTCATAGAAACAAACGGCATCAGTATTGAAGCCCCGTGCAGGGAGATATCCAAGTCGTAATGGGCAAAGGTCAGTGTAGTCGACCCCTACAACTTGGGAGACTTTGACTAATAAACTGTACTAATTGGCCCGACCAAAAATTCTAGAAAAAAATTACATAGATGGGCACATGAGTCTAGTTTCTGGGAAAAATTACGAAACTGATTTTCGAGTTACGAAACTCAAGATATGATTTCTAAAACGACTAGTACACAGATTGGGCAGTGTCTGGAAAATAAATCTTATAAGGGGTTAAAGTCAGTTAACACCTCGTGTTCGACTCCGGTGTCGGTTTCAGGTTCGGGGTGTTACACATAACTTAATGGCTAAGTAATTCAGCTTAAATAAGATGGAAAATTCTGGAATAAAACCAAATAAATTCCATGTATATATTCAGCTCCTTAGAACGTCATTGGACAGCTTCTAGATGAAGGAAAGTCAACTTAATGTATTTGGAAGAGTTGAAAGCTGATTGGCCATGTCTATGCTCGGCCAAGTGCTTAAATGAGCTCCTTTAATCCTGCCTTGAGAAGCTGAACATGCAGGAGCATTTTAATGGGAGTTTTGGAGCATGAACAACCCAAATAGTGTGAATACTTGAACTCAAATAGCCTCCAAGTGTGAAGGGACGAAATTGATCAACCACCAGCTAAATGGACTCCATTTAAACAGCCTTGTCCATTGAGCTCTTCGAACAGCCACTTGGAGAAACTCCAAACAGCAGCTGAATTAATTCCACTTAATGCTCCAACCAAATACATACTCCTCTTTAGTGTCATTCCATGCACTTGAGCTAGCTGAATTCAGCTTTTGTGAACACTTATAACATGAAATAAATTCGGTTAAGACATAATAATTAGCTCAATTACTTTGCCTAAGCTTAAGACACTTTAAATGGCTGTAGGTTTCAAAACACATTGAATTACTTAGACACATTAAAATCATGTACTAACTATGACATACTTAAAACATGCATTAAAATTAAACACATTTAACACTAAATTAATAAGATACATTTATGAACTGAAAATAAATTAACTAATTTAATTAAACAGCTAAGTTTTTTCTAGCAACTTAAAATACATGAAATTAAATAAAATAGAATCAAGCCCAAATGAGCTAGCATCTAGCAGAATTGAGCTCCATTAAGCTAGAACGAGCTAGATCAGCTTGCAAAAGATTGCAAATGGCGCTTGATAAGCTAAACCAAGGGCATTCTCAAGGCGCGGTCGTATCACTAAAGATAGGTTGAAAGTGGGAATGGCAGGCTATGTGATACGATCTCGTTTCGGTGAAGTGATTCGAGTTGCTTAGATGCCTGATCGTAAAATGGAGAAGTTTTGTTCAATTTAGAGTTTAGTTGAATTTGGCTAAATGTAAGCTTAAACAAAAAGGGTTTCAAAGAGTGTTAAGATATAACATGTCTAATTTTGGCTAGATAAGAAGTAAAGTAAGTTTAAAGGTGGATAGTTGGATTAAATTGGCTTAAGACCAAGGAAAAACCAATACTATAGAGAGTATTGACCCAAACCTTATACGAGGCTTAAAATGGATGAAAGATGGAAGATAGGACATTGACCCACTATTTATTGAGAGATAGGAACTAGAGGTATAACGGGTTGAATGCCAGATTCAATTAAGTGATAAGTTCACAAAGAAACAGTATTGACGCCACTAGCAAGTGAGATAAGTCAAGCTGAGTCTTGAACGAAAATTGAGAGTGAATAAACTCACAAATATATTATAATTCATCAAAGTAACAAAAGTCTGATTTACATCTATTGAGCTTCATATTTATAGATCAAATTATCAGCTAGCCGAATGTACATAAAAGGAATTAAATGGACAGCTTCTATTCAGCTTAATTGAGCTGAAGTTTCTAAAATCCTTCCTAAAATGTCCCATGAGGTCTCCAATGTCAGATTAGCTTTAATTGAGGTGAACTAGAGCTAAACCTAGCTAAATATAATTGGCCCAAGGTGTGAACAACCTTTAAGGAGCTGCCTTGAATATTTGGAGGGTCTTGGACTTTAAATAGCAGCTTAGGGCACATCAACAGCCTTGGAGTGTGAACAAACAAATTTGAGTAGCCCTTGTGATACGATCGCGACCTGGAGTGCATCAAGTTCGAGCAAGAATTCAATGGTGCTGCCTCAAGGACCAATTACGCGAGCTCGAGCTAAGCAATTCAAGGAGGCCGTTTCGGGCTTAGTTAATCAAGTGTGGGGCGAGGCTTTGGTTGGAGAAATAGATCGAGTTGGGACCAGCTTAATAAAGTGTCCTTGC
Source organism: Gossypium hirsutum (assembly GCF_007990345.1). Classification (NCBI taxonomy): domain Eukaryota; kingdom Viridiplantae; phylum Streptophyta; class Magnoliopsida; order Malvales; family Malvaceae; genus Gossypium; species Gossypium hirsutum. Next base: position 49,580,589 of record NC_053433.1, on the reverse strand, counting down.
AACATTTTGCAAACTAATTTCAGCTCAATTTCCGCTCCTTGAACCCGTTCCAACTAAATTGAACTTTTATTTATTTCTTTCAGCTTTGCATTTAGTTTGCATTTTAATACTTGCATTTAAGCCTCTTAGTTTAATAAATGAGTTGCTGGTCATTAATACAACTCATCTTAGTTTAATAAATGAGTTGCTGGTCATTAATACAACTCATCTTAGTTTAATTAAATGAGTTTATTTAATGAATTTAATTTAATGAGTTGCTTCTTTAATTAATCTAGTTACTAGGTTAATTTATTGGTGCATGAGTTAAAATTCATTAAATACTTCTTTTAATTAACTAGTTGTTGGAATAAATGATGCATAAGTGTGTGTTCATTTATTTACGTAGTTGTTAATTTGTTTAAAGTTTAATAATTGAATAAATGTGACGGTTACATATGTTTTAATTGCAGGTGATTTTTCAATTCACAAAGGCTGTTACGCATTCAATAAAGGAGACTTTTCAAGTTATTTTGGTTACAAAAGTGGGGGCTGTTATAAAGGAAGCATTAAGCATCATTAAAAGAGAGTTTAAAGGAGCATTTCATGTCCTTTAAAATCTGGTAGCAGCTTGTTCAAATACCCCAACGTTTTTTTTGCTACTTAATGGACAATTTATGCATTGCAAATTTCATTAAAGTGGCTGGAGTCTATTCAACTAGCCAAAGGGAAAATCAAGAGTCATTTTTCAAGCCTTTAAGGACATTAATTCAGCTAGTTGAAGACAGGAGTTATTGACTCTAGAATTTCAAAAGTCTTTAATTTATAATTAGCCCTTTAATAGCACTTTACTATGTGACCATTCGGCTAGCTCATTTTAGCCTTATAAATTCTTGTAACCAAGCCTTTTGGGACTACTTTTTGGACATTTTTGAATGATATTCTGCCAAATTTGTGAGGCAAACTTTTCTCTGTTTTCGTTCAAAGATTTGTTGGCTACCTAGTATTCTAGTTGTGTCATCCATTTTCTTTATTGAAAACTAAACTTATCACTACTCGTAGTATGGCGTTCAAACATACCAAGGTTCTTACTTTTCTAAGTAGAGGGTCGAGGTTCTCATATTCTCCATCCGACCACCTTGAAAGCTTATAAACATTTGGGTCAATATTTTTTTAATATTGGTTCGTGTTTGTTTTTGAGATCATTTTCATTTCCACTCCATTCCATCTTTTCGTTTCATTATAACCAAACCTACAAAAACTTTATATCCATAAACCCATCTACATAAAATTCATATCCATAAACCCATCTTTGAATTCTTTTACATAGCTTTCGCCATTATTTACGTTAAAACATCCTTTTGAACAAATCGAACGCTATTCCTTCGTAGACGATCGAGCAAACTCACATACGACTCGACTCACCCCGAGGCGGATCGTATCATTTGGTATCAGAGCTACAAAATAAGGAGTACGAGCATTCAAAATTACTCCAGGAATAGTCTGTGACTCATCAAGTAAGTTTCAAAAAAAAAACGAAAAAAAATGAAAAAAATTTCAAACAAAAATTCTGAAAAAAAAAACAAAATCGAACATAGTTTTACTTCTTCTCCATTTTTCAATCCTGAAACCTTTACCCTCTCATCCACTTCCATCCTTGACCTTTTCGCCACACTATACCCGAATTATTCTCTTTCTTGTAAGCCTACCCAGTTGTAAATCACATCATCCCTTGTTACCCATTTGAAACCGACCACCTAGACTAAGGTTAAGCCTTGGCGAATCTGCTTACGAAATCACGAGAAAGGTAAAGAGAGGTAAAGGGCACGAGTGTTGTGAGAGCATTAGAGTGTTGAAAAAGTCGATCTTGAGTGCAAACACGAGTGTGAGTGCCATTCAAATTTTATTGTGAGTGACTAGTGAGGTTTGTGGTAAGGTATTCATTTTCTGTTTTGTTTTATTCATTTTTCTTTTCATCTATTAATCATGTCTCGAGAAGAGTTTTCAGCCTTTGAATTTCAATATTTGTTGAAAGAGATGGAGTGCATGCTCGATCAAAAAATCAAGCATGTCCAAGAAAAGCTAGACCATCGAGCAAGAGTTCAACGAAAGCAAATTGTTCCAAGTCAGAAAAAGGAGTCAAGAACATCACGGAGACACACATCTGATGACTACTCGAGAAGAGATTTCTATCGTGATGATACCTTTCGACAAGAAATTCGAGTAGAAAGAAAGAAAGCTTCGAGTCTAAGGTCTTTCGAGATAACGAACGAGGGAGCCCAAGTAACTCTTCGTATGCATCCACGAAGACTCATTCTCGAAGAATTGATCGTGAAATCTATCTAAATGATTTCACATCTTTCGAACAAAATACTTATCATGATGATTCACTTGTATTATCTTCAAGTTGTAAAGAAAAAATGAGAGAAAAAGAAATGAAAGAAAGGCAAGAGGCGAGTAAGAGAGAAAATGAGAGATTCTTGAAAGAGATTGAGAAAGTCATTGAAAAAGCCGTTGAAAAAGAAAAATAACAAAAAGAGATCAAAAGAAAAGAGAGGCAAGAAAAGATTATGAGAGAAAATGAGAGAATCTTGAATGAAATCAAGAAAAGAAACAAAGAAATGAAAGAAAAAGAAAAAGAGATTGAGAGTGAAAAAGAAAATGAGATTGAAAAAGAGTTTGAGAGAGAGAAAGAATGTGAACAAGAAAAAAGAGTGGAAAAGAAAATGAGAGAATCTTGAATGAAATCAAGAAAAGAAACAAAGAAATGAAAGAAAAAGAAAAAGAGATTGAGAGTGAAAAAGAAAATGAGATTGAAAAAGAGTTTGAGAGAGAGAAAGAATGTGAACAAGAAAAAAGAGTGGAAAAAGAAATTGAGATAAAAGAAACAAGTGATTCAGAAGAAATAGAATCGAGTGAAAACGATGTTAGTGAGCAAGCGAGGATTCTTTCTACTAACACTTCTGCTCGATCTTTTTGTGATCTTTCTTTTCAGGTTCCTAAAAGTCCGTGCGACTAAATCCAACTCCGATACCTTCAAAATGATAGGCGTTTTCAGTTGTTTGAAAAAGGTAAGTTCATGGACGACATCCACCCATTGGAAATCGAAGGTAAGGAAGGTAAGGAATCTTTGTTTATCGAGTCAAGGCCGCCTGATTTAAAAATTACTCATAAAGGTTTTGATGGCATAATTTTCGAAAAATTTCCATCTTTTGATTTGGCTAATTGTTGTTCACATATTAATGTTAACGATGTTGATTCAAAAGATGCCATGAAGATTCCGTCTTATGACATGTTTTATAACGACAATTCTGTTGATTCTGTTGGATTGGTTCATCCTGTGCAAATTGTGAATGTGTGTGATAGTAGTTTTTCACGTTTTGATTTGTTTGATTATAAAAATTCTTTGAATTCATCTTTCTGTTTAAACGTGCCTATTCAAATGATTTGTGATGAATTTAAATTTTTGAAAGGTCGCATGATCACAACTTCTTTGCTCGATATATGCGTTAAAAGTTTTTTGCATGAAATAATTGATCTGTTTGACTTTGTTCTTCAAGATAAATCTCTAAAATTTTGTGCGAGATTTCCATGCTTTGATTTACCTGTTCGAGTAGAAATTACGATGCAAGATTGTTCGAGTATTTGCATGTTTAAGTTTCCTTTAATTTACTTCCATGATAACATGTTGCATCGTTTCTTTGGTGATAAAATGAATATGCTTGGTTGTGCCAATTTTTCAAGTCTAATTGAACGAGTGAAATTTGAATCATGCGATGAGTTGATTATATTTTCCTTATTTAACATGTTGCCTGCTAAATCAAATGACCAAGTTCGTGTGTTCAAGCCTGGTATTTGCTACATGAATTCATTTTATGGAAACATTAAGCACTTTGCATCATTTTCATTCAAATTATGTTTGCTTGATGTTCGAACTTTTGATAAGAAGGTGAAATTCAATGATTTGGGTTTCAATTTTGATTCGTTTACTAATTACCTTGTTTGGCCACATCTAAAATTTTCGTTCCATTTTGAGAAGGTAAGATCGACTTATGCTTTGGGATTTGAATCAAATTTCAATGATGATTTATTTTTTCTTTTCAGTCCATACCTCCTATTGAAACTAACCTTTTACATTTTTGTGAATGTAACCCTTTAAAAAGCACGAGCTGTCATGGTGCTTCGTCACCCACCCAAGTTGATCGAGATAAAAGGTTTGTTTTACATTATTTGTCTGAAGAGAGAAGATTCATCTTGTTTGAAAAAAAGTAAAACTGAACATAAATTTTCTTCTCTTCAAGATCGACAAGGTAAAGTTTACGAAAATTTTCAAATACCTTTACTCTATTCGAATGTTGTTGAAAAATCTTTTTGATGGTTTGATGTTTGGAAATTGTTTGTACCTTGTTGTGATTGATTGTTGTCTTTGGCCTAGTAGTGATCCGTTTGTGTTGGAAAGTGATTACACAAATCATGTTGTTAATAAGCGAAAGAGTGATTTAGTTTCCAATTGGCCATGGTACACTTTGCGTGTACATTCCCATGAATTGTTATTTTTGAATAAACATATTGAAATGTTTTGGATGAGGAATAATGTGTTTAAGTGCCTGCCATCGTTTACAACCAATTATACCTTGATCCAACTTAGTCTTCATGTTTGCAACGTTGGTCTAACGAAACTCTTTGATAAATTTACGTATGCTTGCTTTGACCAATTGAGATTTTTGGCATATGTTCGATTGAATGAATTTTTTATGAACTATCGAACACATTTGAATCTGACTCCTTTGAGTTTCTTTTTATTGGCTGTGGTAAGAATTTTTCAGGTTTGTGTGACATCTTCTGATACGGGGTTGCGCGCGGACCAAGATCGAGTTGCCAAGTCACGAGGAACTCCTACGAAAACCCTAAACAATTAGATCTGAAACGAAACAGAAAATTAAAAGATTAGATTTTTGAATTTTCAGATCTGAAATAAAATCCCCAAATCAGCAAAGAATCAAATTGAGAATAGAAATAAGTGTTAGGGTTCTTGAAACCCTCAAGGAGATTGTGATTCTGCCCAATTGAACACCAAGATAGTTTTTCCCAAATTTCGACAATCTAATTTCACCCAAAAAGAGTATGGAAAAACCCTAGAAATTGGGGATTTTTGGGCTGATTCCTTAAGATAGAAAAAGGCTGAAAACACAATAAGAACAGAAAATAGATTAGATAATGATTCAGCACAAGTAGAAATAAAGAAAGAATTGACAGTAAGAAATTAAAAGATAAGTCCTAAGAAGCCTTGAAATCTCGAAAGATCTCACAACTCCCTTCAAACGGCTCTAATCTCCCCTCCAAAGAATATCAATGGCAAGAAGAAGGTTGAAGATGGCTCCCACAATCAAAAAGATTGTTAAAACAACTTCTAAAGAAAACTCAAGAGAAAATCCTTGAAGAACTCAAAGAGAATTTTCACTCAAATCAAATCTGAAATTTTCAATGTAATTGTCATGTAATGTAGGGTGGCTGGCCAAGCCATATAAATAGGCCTTTCAAATGTTTTCCTAATTTAATTAGAACACTAAAACTAAAACTAAAAAAAACTCCTAATTATTTTAATATGGAAATTCGGCCAAGGGCCTTTTATTTGGGACTCTTGGACTGAATATAAAAATTTAAACTAAATAAAATAAATAAATAAATAAATAAAAATAAAACTTTACAACTTGGGCCACTTTGACAATTTGGCCTGATTTTCAACTAAGTATGGGTGGATTTCTTGATTGGGCTTGGAATCTTCTTATTGGGCCTTGCCCTCAAGAATTTGGGCTTTTGTGACTCGTATCATTCCCCCCATCCCATTTGACTGAGGAAAACCATGCATGAGTCAAAGTTCTTCCATGGACAAACGGCTCGACTTGAGGACAAGTCGCCTAAAAGAGGGGGGGAATGATACGATCGCGACTTGGAGTGCATCAAGTTCGAGCAAGAATTCAATGGTGCTACCTCAAGGACCAAATACACGAGCTCGAGCTAAGCAATTCAAGGAGGCCACTTCGGCCTTAGTTAATCAAGTGTGGGGCGAGGCTTTGGTTGGAGAAATAGATCGAGTTGGGACCAGATTAATAAAGTGTCCTTGCAACATTTTGCAAACTAATTTCAGCTCAATTTCCGCTCCTTGAACCCGTTCCAACTAATTTGAACTTTTATTTATTTCTTTCAACTTTGCATTTAGTTTGCATTTTAATACTTGCATTTAAGCCTCTTAGTTTAATAAATGAGTTGCTGGTCATTAATACAACTCATCTTAATTTAATAAATGAGTTGCTGGTCATTAATACAACTTATCTTAGTTTAATTAAATGAGTTTATTTAATGAATTTAATTTAATGAGTTGCTTCTTTAATTAATTTAGTTACTAGGTTAATTTATTGGTGCATGAGTTAAAGTTCATTAAATACTTCTTTTAATTAACTAGTTGTTGGAATAAATGATGCATAAGTGTGTGTTCATTTATTTACGTAGTTGTTAATTTGTTTAAAGTTTAATAATTGAATAAATGTGACGGTTACATATGTTTTAATTGCAGGTGACTTTTCAATTCACAAAGGCTGTTACGCATTCAATAAAGGAGACTTTTCAAGTTATTTTGGTTACAAAAGAGGGGGCTGTTATAAAGGAAGCATTAAGCATCATTAAAAGAGAGTTTAAAGGAGCATTTCATGTCCTTTAAAATCTGGTAGCAGCTTGTTCAAATACCCCAACGTTTGTTTTGCTACTTAATGGACAATTTATGCATTGCAAATTTCATTAAAGTGGCTGGAGTCTATTCAACTAGCCAAAGGGAAAATCTGATACGCCCCGGCCTCGTTGATGAATCCGAGTCGTTTTCGTTGCCCGGTCGTCCAAACGATGAAGTTTTGTTCGTCTTGAATCAAAGAGTTATATTTGTTCAATGAAGATGTTTATGGTTCATTTAAGGTTAAAAAGGAATTGGTTGGTAAGGTATTTCGGCTAAGAAGAAGGAAAAACAAATATTAAAGGTAGGGAATTTTTCGGTTTAAGGTGAAATGGAAAGAAAGGCTTAAAAACAAGAATGAACCAACACTAAGGAAAATGTTGACCCGAATTCTTATATGTCTTTAAGGTGGATGAAACGGATGAAAAAGGACCTCGACCCACTATCTATCAAAGATAGGAACCTCGGTATCAAATGAACGCCACACTTTGGGTTGAAAGTGATAAGTTCGAGTTTTGCAAAGAACAAGGTTGACGCCACTAACTAGTAGATAAGCCAACGAGTCTTTGACGAAATTGAGAGAAGAAAATCTCACAAATCTTCAATATATTATCAAAATGGCAAAAAAAGTCCCTTTACAAGAAATTCAGCAACTATTTATAGCTTGAGTGACTAGTAGCCGAATAGACAAGTTCAAGACTTAATATCTAAGCAAACATTGAAATAAATTCAGCTTAAATCCATGTATATTGGCCAATGTAGATTCGGCTGAATGGTGACCAAAAATTAAAGCTTCCAAATTGATCAAATGAATTTCGGAGATTCATGTAGCAGCCAAGTTCACCTAATGAGTTCAATTGACTCATTCATTAGGCAACTCTTGATGAAAAATGACCAGCATTAAAAGAGGACTTGAGCAGCCTTTTTGGGGTGTGAATGGAAGGTTTTGAAGAGTCCCCATGGTGTGAACATGGCTGAACCGAACAGCCATGGTGTGAATAGCCTTTATGCTCCCTTGAGAAGAGAATCGGCCAAGCTTCGAGGGATGAACAACTTGGACACTTTTGGCCGAATAGTTGCCTTGAAAAACACTAAAATTAATCAACTTTAATGCATTAAACCAGCTGCACATTCACCTTCACATTCATTGAATCCACATGCATGAATCTGCCCAATGTATCTTCAAATTCGGGTGCACCTACATAAGACAAATGAACTTAATTAAAAACATAATGTGAACATCCTAATTAACATTGTGACAACTTGAATATTAATAAACATGACACATAAATTCGGCTGGACAGATTTAATGCATGTATAAATTTAGACAAACTAAATAAAATCAAGACATCTTTAATTTAACTAGATCAAGACAAATTAATTAACTCAACTTATTAATGTCGAAAATAATAAGACACATTAAATGACTTAAAGGCACAATTAACACCTAGTTAAATTAGTTAATTAGCTTAAACTAAATTAACTAAAATTTATTCCAGCAAAATAAAAAATGCAAAACTAAAGGAAACTAAAATGAGTTTATTGAGCTAGTTCGAGCTCATTGAGGTTGTAAAGAGCTGGAAACAAGCTAATTGAAGCTCCACAAAATAAAATTGAGCTACGTAGAGCTTGCAAACACGATGAGCCTCGCTTGTAGGCTGAAACAATAGCCGTTCCCGGGGGCGGGTCGTATCAAAATCAAGAGTCATTTTTCAAGCCTTTAAGGACATTAATTCAGCTAGTTGAAGACAGGAGTTATTGACTCTAGAATTTCAAAAGTCTTTAATTTATAATTAGCCCTTTAATAGCACTTTACTATGTGACCATTCGGCTAGCTCATTTTAGCCTTATAAATTCTTGTAACCAAGCCTTTTGGGACTACTTTTTGGACATTTTTGAATGATATTCTGCCAAATTTGTGAGGAAAACTTTTCTCTATTTTCGTTCAAAGATTTGTTGGCTACCTAGTGTTCTAGTTGTGTCATCCATTTTCTTTGTTGAAAACTGAACTTATCACTACTCGTAGTGTGGGGTTCAAACATGCCAAGGTTCCTACTTTTCTAAGTAGCGGGTCGAGGTTCTCATATTCTCCATCCGACCACCTTGAAAACTTATAAACATTTGGGTCAATATTTTTTTAATATTGGTTCGTGTTTGTTTTTGAGATCATTTTCATTTCCATTCCATTCCATCTTTTCGTTTCATTATAACCAAACCTACAAAAACTTTATATCCATAAACCCATCTACATAAACTTCATATCCATAAACCCATCTTTGAATCCTTTTACATAGCTTCCGCCATTATTTACGTTAAAGCATCCTTTTGAACAAATCGAACGCTATTCCTTCGTAGACGATCGGGCAAACTCACATACGACTTGACTCACCCCGAGGCGGATCGTATCACCTTGGGTGTGAAAGCTCAAAATCGAGTAGTCATTAATGTGAAAGGAACCTCCAGCAATGTGAAAACACTTAAGCAAATAGTTGGACAGCTTGGGGAAGAGAAATCAGCAGCTTGGGAAAAGAAGCATCAGCTCACTTTTGGCTTTTGCAATGACCAAACAGCTGCTTGGGGGGGGCAACCATTAGCATAAGATCTTTATTGCCGTCCATGCATGTAACTACAACAAATAAATTCAGCTAGTTAATTAGGCCAAGACAAATTAAATTCGGCTGGACAAAATTAATTGAAACATGAATTTAATTTGTCTCAAACTTAGACACATTTAAATAACTATTAAACAAATATTAAATATGTATTAAACTACGACACATTAAACTTTAATTAAAATGTCTAGATTATGACACATTAAATCGCAACTTGATACGAACTGTCTCGAGAAGAGTTGAGTCGTATGTAGATTGCCTGATCGTCTACGAGAAGTTACGTTAGGATTAGTTGAGTTGAAGGTATAGTCAGAGTAGAAAGAGGGGTACGAATGGAATGGTAAGAACGAAAGGGTAGGAACAAAATGGTATGAACAAATTGGTCGGTTTAGGTTCGATTAGGTAAAGAAGAAAGAACGGGTTTGAACTACTAAAGGTATTTTCAAGAACCAAATACCGAAATGGTATCGACCCGTTGATTTAGCCTTTTGAGTTCGGTTATAGGTTTTGTAAGGGAAACCTCGACCCACTATCTAACAAGATAGGAACCTCGGTATGTTGAACGCCACACTACGAATAGTGATAAGTTCGGGTACGACAAAGAACACGGTTGACACAACTAGAACGCTAGGAACGCCAAACGAATCTTTGAACGAAATATAAGAAAAGTTTGCCTCACGATTTTGGCAGCATAACATTAACAAAAGTTTCAAAAGTCCTTTACATGGAAATTGAACAAGTATTTATAAGCCTAAGTCTAGGTAGCCGAATGGCCTTTCATACTTACACATTAATTAAAAGAAAATTCTAGAAAAATAACTCTTAATATGTATGACCAGATTCGGTTTTGGGAATGGTGGATGAATGCACCTTCATGCTTAAGAAAACTCAAAGTGAATGCATGATATCCAATGGTCACTTGTAGATTCGACCAACCTTGTTAAATGAAGCAATGTTTGGCCAAAAAGTATGAATTAATTGTGGACACTCCAAGGGCCATCATGTGTGTGAAACCGAATGTTGAAGAGTCTTCTAGTGTGAACAAGGTGAACCGAATGGTCTTGCCATGTGAACATAGGCGTGAACGAATTAAGGAGAGTCATAGGGAAGCTAATTGGCCAAGCTATCTTCATGCATGTGCGAGTGCCCTTTGGCCGAATGGTCACCTTGGAGAATAAAGAGATAGCACACCATACATGAATGGAAACATTCATGAACCTTAAAGACATTGAATATGGTCATACATGCACTTGGCCGAACATGCACCTAAGAGATTCAAGCCCCCCAACCGTCCATGCATCTTCAAAATTCATGCTTGTTTTTAATCTCCATATGTCCATTGCGTTCCTACAAGAAATGTGAACATAATTAATTCAAACTAATGTGAACACAAATATCAACATTAAATTCGGTTATGACAAATTTAATTATCATCAATAAACACTTTTAAGACATACTTAATATAACTAATGTGAACTAAATTTAATATGTAGGATATTAATTAACTAATTATTGAACTTATTAATTAAAAAGTCAATAGTAGTCAAATGAATTCAAAGTGAACTCCATGAGCTGATGGTTAATTCATGAGTTAAACCTGAGCTGGGCCTAAACTTGTGAGCTGATAATGAGCTGGTCCCGAGCTAATGAGCTGGTGTGGAGCTACATGGGAGCTAACTTGAACTGAAGGTGAGCTTGGTGAGATGAAATGAACTTGTAGAAAAGTTCGGCATGGATTTCCAAAATGGCCACTAACTGGTTCGATAGGTCTAGCATTGACATCATCCCACACATGCTGAACTAAAGCTATAACAGCTTCTTTAAATTGTTTTGCACGAGCCCTTGTGATCGGCCCTTGAGGTAGCACCATCGGATCTCGGCTTGGACTTGGCTTATGGGAAGCCGTGATCGTATCACAACTTTAATTATTTGAGCTGAATAAACTATTTTAACTAAAACTAAATTAAATGTTTATTTCCAGCAAGCTATGCATAAACTAAAACATCTTGAAATAAGCTCAATAAGCTAGGTACAAGCTAGATTAGCTCGAATCAGGTTGTGAGGGTTGCTTGGCTTGCTTTTCCATGAACTCTCGATGAACCCGAATGGCATTTCCCAAGGTTCCATGCCAACTCTTGGAGGGTTTCGGGTCGTGGCCGTATCACTATATAAATAGGATGTTTTGTTGGTTAGGAATGGAGAAGTTTTAATTCAGTTTAAGGGTTGAAGAATGAACTAATATTAAAGGACAATACTGACCCAATTCTTATATTAGCACTTAGGATGATTATGATAAGGATAACAAATGAAAACTATGACCTTCTATCTAGCAAGATAGGAACCAGTTAGTATAAGGGTGAATGCCACACTTCTAAGAAGTGATAAGTTCAAAGAAAGAATCAGATTGACACCACAAGGAAGCTTGATAAGTCTATTTGAGTAAAATATGAGTAGAGAGAGAACACTCACAATAAGATAAAAGTTTATCAAAATTTTCTACAAAGTGTTTCAAGCCTAGTATTTATAGGCTGTACAAGAAATCAACCGAATAGGCATGTTAACAATCAGATTGAATGTGCTTAATGACCATTAATTTGTCCAAGACATCCCTTGAGAGTTTTTAGATGTAGGTAAAGCCAGTAGCCTTGCTCACATTGTGTCATTTGCATGCCCAAACAACCAATTCATTGGACCTTATGTGCATGGAGTTGAACGGTTGAAATGGTGTGAACATGAATTGATACTACTTGGAAAATTGAATGGTTATGTAGCTCATTATTTCTACTTGTGTTGCATGAAAAGTCTTCAAGTGTGAACAGCAAGAATTGAATGGCTTCATAGGTATGAACTTGGTAGCCAACCAATTGGTCAAGTGTGGACACACTTGATGCCTTGGCTTTTCACGAAAAACACTTAGAATGTTGTGTTCAGCACCTTCCACATGCATGCATGTCCAAGTGCATGGAGCTCCATAAATGTAGTTCATTGAACTTCAATTATGCATGCATCAACTTGAGAAGAAGTTTCTTAGTAGCAGCCAATGTGAACAACTTGGCCAACATTAAGAGAATGTTTAAATGCACATTCAGACAAGATTTAATCACACTTTAATTTGTTTGAACTTAGACAAACATTAATGATGTCAAAATTAAGATACATAATTAAAACACATATTAATGATGTTCAAACTAAGACATAGTTAAAGAAACAAACTAAAATAACTAAAATGGATAGCAATCCTTATTTCCAGCAACCAAATTAAACACACTGATTTAAGGCTTTATTTGAAGCACATTGTATGGGACGCATGGAGTGCATGCCCAAGCTTGACCAATTAGTCTCATGACAGCTTTTGCCCAAACTCAATCAATGATACCCATGACAGCTTCCTTGAACTTCTTAGCTCGTGCACGAGTAATTGGTCTTATTGGCATCTCAATTGGATCTTGCGATGTTTCACGAGCTATTTTGGTCGAGTCCATATCCATGCTTGCATCATCCCCTCTCCTTTTGAAGCGATTTGTCCCCAAATCGTCCCCTATATCATAAGGAGAAAGATCAGAAACATTGAAGCTGGCACTAACGTTATACTCACCTGGGAGGTCCAATTTGTATGAGTTTTCATTAAACCTCTCCAACACTTGGAAGGGTCTATTGCCTCGGGGTAACAACGTAGACCTTCTTTGAACGGGGAATCTCTCTTTCCGTATGTGGATCCAAACTCAATCTCCGGGTTCAAAGACTACTCATTTGCATCCCTTATTGGCTTTGTTTGCATACTATTCGGTTCTCTTCTCAATGTTTTCCCTGACTTTTTGGTGTAGATTCTTCACGAACTTAGCCTTCCTTTTTCCATCTACATACACAAATTGATTAGTAGGTAAGGGAATTAAATTTAAGGGAGTCAAAGGATTAAAACGTAAACAAGTTCAAATGGTGAATGCTTAGTGGTCAAATGCACAGATCAATTGTTAGCAAATTTGATATGTGGCAGGCATTTTTCCCATGTTTTAAGATTTTTTCGAATGATTGCTCTCAACAAGGTGGATAGGACTCAATTGACCACTTTGGTTTCACTATCCGTTTGGGGGTGGCATGTTGTAGAAAACAACAGCTTGGTGCCAAGCTTGCCCCACAAAGTCCTCTAAAAATGGCTAAGGAATTTGGCATCTCTATTCGATACAATCGTCCTTGGTACTCCATGTACTTGAACCACTTCTTTGAAAAATAGATTTGCTATATTCAAAATATCATCAGTCTTATGGCATGGAATAAAGTGAGCCATCTTAAAGAATTGGTCAACTACTACAAAAATAGAGTATTTTCCACTCTTAGTTCTAGGAAGTCCTAGTACAAATTCCATTCAAATGTCTACCAATAGTTCTTCGGGAATGGGTAGGGGAGTGTACAAACCATGGGGTTTAATGCGAGACTTTGCCTTCTTACAAGCAATACAAAAATCGCACACCCTCTCAATGTCTCACCTCATTTTAGGCCAAAAGAAATGCTCTTGGAGCATGGCCAAAGTCTTGGTCACTCCAAAGTGCCCCATAAGACCTCTACTATGCGCCTCATTCACAAGAACATCTTGAATGGATCCTTGAGAAATGCATAACTTACCTTCTCTAAAGAGGTATCCTTCATGCCTATAATATTTTTCGAATGTCCCTTTTTCACAAGCCTTATAAATTTCATCAAAATCAACATCAATTTCATAAAGCTCCTTAAGATACGCAAACCCAAGTAATTTAGAATCTAAGTTATTAAGTAGTGTATACCTTCTTGATAAAGCGTCGACAACGACACTCTCTATACCTTTCTTGTACTTAATCATGTAGGGAAATGATTCAAGAATTCCACCCACTTGGCATGTCTTTTGTTTATTTTTTTTCCCATTGAGATGTTTTAATACCTCATGATCGGTGTGAATGAAAAACTCTTTGGGCCATAGGCAGTTTTACCAAGTTTCCAGCGCTCGGATCAACGCATACATCTCCTTATCATATGCTGGGTAATTGAGGGTGGCACCATTCAATTTCTCACTGAAATAGGCTATGGGAGGCCCATTTTGTGTTAGAACGGCTCCAATCCCTATTCCTAAACTATCGCATTCAATCTCAAAAGTTTTTGTAAAATCAGGTAAAGATAACAAATGTGTATTTGTCAAACAATCTTTAATCATTGCAAAAGACTTCTCTTGTTCATCACCCCAATGAAAGTTAGAATTTTTCTTAAAAATTCCAGTTAAAGGAGCAGCTATAGTGCTAAATTTAGGAACAAACCTTAAGTAAAAACTAGCAAGACCATGAAAACTTCTTACTTGGCTAATGCTAGTAGGTCGTGGCTGTAAGAGTATGCCTAAAGATCAATCATGGGATGGTTGTAATAATACTTGATTTACCATGTTTATTAATATAAGGCGTTTCCATTATTATTTCAGTTCCTTTTCTGTATGTATAAATAAACAGTTTTACAATAATGTCCTGAGAATAATATGATTGTTCTTAAAAGATCCTTAGTCAAGTGTTATTGTTGACTAGGACAACAATAATGCATTAAAACTAACATTTAGTTGATTGATGATAAAGAGTTGTCATTGATATGGAGTGTCAAAATTAATGCATGAATATGTGTGTTAGAGAACAACATATTGGACTAACCCGCTATGAGTATGTTTCTTGGATTATTATATAATTGTCACAACATTACTCATAGTGATTAATATGTATATGATCCTCAGACTTGAGATCATTATTATCCCAACATCGTGAGTTGTATATTTTGATACAGTCAAATGTACACCGTAACTGGTTGTTCTATAAAGGCTGATGTTGGATATACCACAATCTATGTAGAGGGATATGGTTGATCAATATAGAAAAAGTCCCTCCTACATAATGGGAGTAATATCTTAGCCCACTTGATTGAGTGAGTCTAGAAATGCATGGCCACGCTCAAATAAGTTGATATGAGATGTCATACTTATTTGTATATCATAGTCTACTCAAGATATCAAGAAACATGAGATGGACTATGCAAGTGTGACTATTCCATGACTTGTGTTCATTCCAGAGATAAAGGACTTAAGGATTAATACATGAAAGGTAAATCACAAAAGGTTATGCTGAATCATGACTTCTTATAACTTAAGTAGCAATGATGCATTGCTAGATGCCACTCATTGTATGTAACATTAGAGTCGTTCTAGTATTACTTCTAACGTTACAAGAGCCTACAGGGTCACACCATATGGTTGAGATGATCGGAATAAAACATAGTTGGTATTGTGTTTGGTTGTCACATGAATTAAATTAATTATAGAATAAATTTAATTGGGAATTCAAATATCGAACATATTATATGTACAAGGATGTTGTACACATAATGAGAACATAATTCTATTAATATATGAATTTGGTTCGTATATAAATTTAAATAAATATAGTTTACCGAAATCTTTATTATAATTAATGTAATTATAATTTTCAGTTAAAACATTATTATATTTATTTATTTTAAAATTTTTTGTATTAATATTCGTTATAAATATACCAATTAAAAAGGGGAGTTATATAAAAATAAAACCTGAAACCTAGCTTGAGTTTTCTAGCAGCCGTCAAGTAAAGAAAATCTCTAAAACAATTTTGGGGACTTCTTCTGTTCATTGTCAATTGGGCGGATTACATAGAGGTCGGCATCTAAAAAAAGTTGCGACTTGATTCGATAGTGGTTCTGAATTCTCGTTGCCAAGGCATCGCTGTCTACACAGATTGAAGTTTCAGTAATTTCGAAATGATTATCATAATTTATTTTCCTGATTCGTTTCTCGCACATGGATCCATGGTGTAACACCCTAAACCCGGCCTGGTAGTTTGTCTTGAATCTGGCGTGTCGCATTGAAGTGTTTTTTGAAAACCATATTTCCACTAAAAACCCTTCTTAATAAATAAAAACTTATACCCTTTTTAAACCTTGTTAGAAAACCTCAGCTGAATAACATTCTTAACAACTTTGTGAAAATCTTGGTAGTTGCGAAAGCTTAATTCAAAAACAATTGCTAATACGTGATGTTTTGAACAAAAGTAGTTGCTTTTGTAACGCCCCGTACCCAAGACCGTTGCTGG
Organism: Gossypium hirsutum; assembly: GCF_007990345.1. Taxonomy (NCBI): domain Eukaryota; kingdom Viridiplantae; phylum Streptophyta; class Magnoliopsida; order Malvales; family Malvaceae; genus Gossypium; species Gossypium hirsutum. The sequence continues at coordinate 49,564,153 of NC_053433.1, read as the reverse complement.
AGTCGAACACGAGGTGTTAACAGACTTAGTTCCTTTATTTACACAGTTCATTTTAAAATTCCCAGACAAGCTGGTTAACTGCATCACAGTCACTTTAAAAATCATATATCAAGTTCCAAAACTCAAAAACTGATTCCGTAAATTTTTCCTGAAACTAGACTCATATATCCATCTACAAATTTTTTTCTAGAATTTTTGGTCAGGCCAATTAGTACAGTTTATTAGTTAAAGTCTCCCCTGTTTCAGGGTTCGACTACTTTGACCTTCATGCATTACGACTTAGATATCTCCCTGTACAGGGCTTCAATACTTATGACGTTTGTTTCTAATGAAGCTAGACTCAAAAATTAATCTGTACATATAAAGCATGACTTCTAATTATCTCTAGTTAATTTATGGTGAATTTGCAAAGTCAGAACAGGGGATCCAGAAATCGCTCTGGCCCTATTTCACGAAAACTTAAATATCTCATAAAATACAGCTCATATGGTCGTTTCGTTTCTTTCATATGCAAATAGACTCATCAAGATTCGATTACATAAGTTATTCATTATTTAATTACATTTCTACTATTTTTAGTGATTTTTCAAACTCACATCACTGCTGCTGTCAGCATCTACTTTAAGGTAAATCTCACCTATTTCATAGTTTCCATGATTCAACTAGCCACTTGACATACATAGCACCAAATATGATCATGATTAACCATTCCAATGGCTAGTCATTACCAAGCATATCCATACCACTCAATAACCATATATACAAAATGATTATAATGCTATGCTCGAAATATATAAGCCATTTTCGCATGGCTATCCGAATGTATACATTACCAAAAGGTACTTAATTAACAACAAAGGTTAGTCCTATACATGCCACTATCGAAGTTCAACTAAAAGAGTACCAAAAGGGCTTAGATAGTGTGGACGACTTCGACTTTGACAATCCCGAGTCCGATAGCTGACGAACAAAATCTATAAAACAGAGAATTAAAGAAACAGAATAAGCATTTAATGCTTAGTAAGTTTTGAGTAATGAAATTATTTACGACTAAAGTATAGCGTTCATACGACCAAATGAATAATTGCATATATGCATATTCTCAAAATCATACTTACTTCATGCTTCAACCATTATATTCATACACAGGGAATCAAACCTATCTAAAGGCCGAAAGATCGTTAATCAATTGAGCGAATACTATTAAAAAGGAATCAACTTTTCCGATGCATATACGAAACATACCTCATCGTTTGGATTTTATGAGCGTATTAATTGAAATTATTATAGCAAGATCGCTCATTTCCAAACCCAAGTACCTTCGAAATTTAGCCGGATATAGCAACTCGCACGAATGCCTTCGGGACTTAGCCCGGACATAATCACTAGCACAAATGCCTTCAGGACTTAGCCCGGATATAGTCACTAGCACAAATGCCTTTGAGACTTAGCCCGGATATAATCACTAGCACAAATGCCTTCGGGACTTAGCCCGGATATAATCACTAGCACAAATGCCTTCGGATCTTAGCCCGGATATAATCACTAGCACAAATGCCTTCGAATCTTAGTCCGGTTATCATTCGAATAATCATGCACATATATCAATAAATCATAACACATCTATATTTCATTTTCATTACTAGAACTCAAACACAAGACACTTATCAACCATTACCATTTTAGGCTCAATAGCCACATACAAAGAGCATGATTTTCATTTACTTCATAACATGATCTCTATACACATTCGGCTGCCCGTCATAAGTATAAACTAATTACCTCAATATATAACTCAAGTAGAATTATTATATCACCGTTTATTTGTTATGCTTTTGTATCATGACTCAAACAAATCATAAACTAAGTTCCATTACTCGAAGACTTACCTCGGATGTTGTCGAACGACTTCAACGGCTATTCAATTACTTTTTCCTTTCCTTTATCGGATTTAGTTCCCCTTTGCTCTTGAGCTTAATTTAACAAATAAATTGATTTAATCATCTTGAACATCAAGAGAAATTCAAGGTACTTAGCCCATATATATATTAGACATTAGAGTCATATATATGAAATCATGAATCAAATTCAACATATTAGCTAATATTCTCCTTTAGCCGATTATCTAAGTTAAGATAGAATCATCAATATGCTTACCTATAGCCGAATACATGCAACACCAATCTATGTATTCATTCATGTGGTCGAGTATACATATTCCAATATGATATATTTCCATTTCATTTAACACTTAACATTTACCACATATCAATTAACCTATTTTTTTATAATTACAAAACTCTTCATCTATTCATGCTCTCATATTCGGTTATCCATACCTATACTAACCATATAACTAAAAATTCTGAGTTTAAACACAATACAACATTTTAGCACCAAGGTCGAACACTTCATGAAGTTGCTAAGACCCATCCTTTTCAAATTCTCACACACACTCACATCCAATCCTTTTTGTTAAGCACTCAAACTCTATCATCTTCATACCTCATCAACACAACATCAAACACCAACCAAGAAAGACAACATCCATGGCCGAGTATCATCTCCATCAAATAGCAAAGATTTAAACCATGGGCTAGGTAGAATTCAAACTAACAACTAAAAATATGCATGAATTTCATGGAATAACATCAAACTTACCTCTTCCTAATCATCAACCAACCGAACATGAAGCAAGAGAATTCTTTTCTTCTTCCTCCCTCAAGTCACGGCAATGGAGGAGCAAGGATGAAACAACTTTGGTTTCTCCTCCCACTCACCTCATGTTTTATTATTCTTAATTCATTATTTTATTTTGTAACTAAAAAATGTTAATAGAAAAATACATGTTACCATTAATAGCCCATACCATGGCCGGCCACTATCCAAGATTTGGCTAATTTGACATGCAAGTACACTTTTTTTGACATCATGCACTATTAGATCCTTATAGATTAACCTATCACATTTCAAAAGTGTCACACCTAAGTCCTATTAACTAAATTCACATGCAATCGACTAAATCGAAGCTTAAAACTTTCACACATTCATATCCACATATTTTAGACAATAAATATTATATTCAAATACTTCGGTGATTCAGTTTAGCGGTCCCAAAACCGCTTTCCGACTAGGGTCAATTTAGGGCTGTCACAGCTTTGGAAAACCGTGTTCTAATACTAGTAATTATAAGAAAAATAAATAAAATTCCAATTTTGAAATCCAGAAAATTACAACGACTTAACTACAACCCACATAAAAACATTTAAAAGTAATAATCAAAACTGTAACATAAATAGTGTGTGTGGCTTCCTTCGAGCCCCTCGTAGCTTCGATCCGTCTAAGACTGGAAATTACCTGAAAGGTTAATAAATGGGGTGAGTTTACGAAAACTCAATGTGTAACATAACCCAACCATAGCCCAAAACAGATCAAGCCTCAGAGTTAGACTTATCTGGGCCTTGGCCCAGTACAGAAATCAGAATGAAACCCATAGGCCCATAGCAGATACAGAACAAATATATCATGAATGCACAAATCCCAACCCAGAGCCATCCATAACACCCCCGTACCAGCCTTACACCATGTGGGGAGACTACTCAACCCACCCAACCGCTACACACCACAGAAATTGCAACGAGGCTTCTAGATATTGTGACGAAGTCACCAGATACAGATATTGTGGCTAGGCCACCAGAACAGGTATATATATATGTGGCGAAGCCACCAAATTGCAACGAGGCTGCCAAATATTGTGACGAAGTCACCAGAACAGATATATGTGGTGAGGCCACCAGATCGCAGCGAGGCTGCCAGAACACTTCCTCCATTAATATAAACCCATGTCCCATGCAACAGAAATAATATGTCATGGCATACGTATACAGAAACAGAACATCATGCTTTTCAGAAAAAATATAACCCAAGGGGTAAAATCATAATTTTGCATGCATAAGGGTATTTCAGTAATTATTACCTATTGCTAGGGTTTCATGCTCATTCTAACGTTTACCAAGTAATCAGAAGTACTTACCTCGTCTTTTTACCAAAGTGGGCCTGTTGGCCCATTGGCCCGTTTTTGGCCCATTAAGCCCAAAAATACCGTTGTGCACAAAAATGCACACTTTGCACTCTAATCATCCAAATGCACCATATTCATTAACAACTGTCTCACGAGCGCTCGCACGCTCGCGAGTTCACAAAATACCAACATTTCGGTATTTCGGCTTTTACCGATTCAGTCTAAGGGAGAGTGTCGTTTACACACTGGTTGATGACGATTGATGACGATATCTCCCACGCGATAATCCTACAATCGATCACTAACACATTAGACTTATGAAATAACGATAACTAACATAAATCCACGTCAACTAACCCAATCATCACACAAGTTAGTCATTTACGCACGAGGGGCAAAATGGTAATTTTATCCCACGAGGGTATCTCGGTAATTCTACCCTACAAGGGTATTTCAGTATTTCTACCCTACAAGGGTATTTCGATAATTCTACCCTACAGGGGTATTTCGATAATTCTACCTTACAAGGGTATTTCAGTAATTCTACCCTACAAGGGTATTTCGGTAATTCTACCTAACAGAGGTATTTTAGTAATTCTACCTTACAGAGGTATTTCAGTAATTCTACCTTACAGGGGTATTTTAGTAATTTTACAAATCAGGGGTATTTGGGTAATTTTACAAACCAGGGGTATTTTGGTAATTTTGCTAATCGAGGGTATTTTTGTAATTTGGTGAACTAAAGTATTCTAAACATGGATAACAATACGAATGGGCCTAAAGCCTATTCTCGGCCCAAATGGGCCCACACGCTTGTGTGGCTTTTGTTGCCCAAATATGAGATTCACCTAGCCTAGTCCAATATTTACTACACAATCAAACAACTTATCCAATTGGGCCCGTAGGCCCATTGGGCCAACATGACCCTTTTGGGCCCATCGCGACCCGAAGTAGCCATCCTACAGCTAGAGTAGTGAGAAATACACACCTGATAGGAGACTGGGGTTAATCCGCGCTCCGAGCACTCTTAGTCGACGCCCAACCCAAACGAGCACGCCATAAAGCGAAAGGGATCAGCCAAGAAAGGTACCTTTACTCTTCTCATGGTTCTCTCTATTTAAAGCCAACTTCGCATCCACTCTTATGTTAGCTTCCCGATGTGGGATCCCTCCATCACCAGAGTTTAAAACCAATACCAACTCTTGCCGTCCCAACATAGCAAAATAAATGCTCTTTGATTGCCATGAGTTTCGAACCCTGGACGTCCTTGCCAACTCTATGATGCCACCTTCCTGCCTCTTATGTTGCGCTACTTTGCCACTAGACCACAAGGCTTTTTGTGGCACAATTTCCCTAACAATATTCTTAAGGCCTACCTACTACACCCAGGGTTTGATTCACCTTAAACCAAAATTTTTGCTAGAGTCCAGACTTGAACCCAGGACTTCATTAACCACTAAAACAAGCCTTCATTAACGAAATTTACACGCACAACAAAATATTATAAGCTGCTTTCAACCGCTCCCATGCTCAAGGCCTAAAACTTCTAGGCCCAAATTCAAGGTGTTACAACTCTACCTCCTTTAAAGAAATTTCGTCCCTAAAATTTCCATCTAACAGGGTGGTCGTCTAACATCTACCCCACACGCTACCGCTGCGCACTCTGATCCTACTATCACTATCACACTTCAACTAGAACTTGAAACATCTCATACATACAACACTTATTCACTGAAGCAGACACATATTTATCACACATATATACAATTTCTATATCCAAACATCACATCCACATAAAATAAACACCAAATTTAAATTCAGACCAATATCTAAAGAATCCACAGTATTTCAATTTCTAAACAGACAAAAGTATTCAGAAGACTTACGGATTCGGCGCCAGAGACTCAGTGTGCCACACTTTTTAAGAGAAATACTTCAAACTGAGCACGTGGTTGAAAATAATTTTCTAAAATTCAACCTTCGAAAACCCAATCCACAGCCGAGTTGTTGCAACCCAGGCTTTAATACCACTAAATGTAACACCCCAAACTCGGCCTGGAAGTTTGGCTCGAATCAGGCGTGTCACATTGAAGTGTTTTTCGAAAACCATGTTTCCATTAAAAACCCTTCTTATATTAATTAAAAACTTATACCCTTTTTAAACATTGTTACAAAACCTCAGCTAAATAACATTCTTAACAACTTTGTAAAAATCTTGGTAGTTGCAAAAGCTTAATTTAAAAACAATTGCGGATACGTGATGTTTTGAACAACAGTAGTTGCTTTGGAAAATCGTGTTCTAATACTAGCAATTATAAGAACAATAAATAAAATTCCAAATTTGAAATTCAGAAAATTACAACGGCTTTACTACAACCCACATAAAAACATTTAAAAGTAATAATCAAAAATGTAACATAAACAGTGTTTGTGGCTTCCTCCGAGCCCCTCGCAGTTCCGATCCGTCTAAGGCTGGAAATTACCTGAAAGGTTAATAAACGGGGTGAGTTTACGAAAACTCAGTGTGTAACATAACCCAACCATAGCCCAAAACAGATCAAACCTCAGAGTTAGAATTATCTGGGCCTTGGCCCAGTACAGAAATCAGAATGAAACCCATAGGCCCATAGCAGATACAGAACAAATATATCATGAATGCACAAATCCCAATCCAGAGCCATCCATAACACCCCCGTACCAGCCTTACACCATGTGGGGAGACTACTCAACCCACCCAACCGCTACACACCACAGAAATTGCAACGAGGCTTCTAGATATTGTGACGAAGTCACCAGATACAGATATTGTGGCTAGGCCACCAGAACAGGTATATATATGTGGCGAAGCCACCAAATTGCAGCGAGGCTGCCAAATATTGTGACGAAGTCACCAGAACAGATATATGTGGTGAGGCCACCAGATTGCAGCGAGGTTGCCAGAACACTTCCTCCATTAATATAAGCCCATGTCCCATGCAATAGAAATAATATGTCATGGCATACGTATACAGAAACAGAACATCATGCTTTTCAGAAAAAATATAACCCTAGGGGTAAAAATCATAATTTTGCATGCATAAGGGTATTTCAGTAATTATTACCTATTGCTAAGGTTTCATGCTCATTCTAACTTTTACCAAGTAATCAGAAGTACTTACCTCATCTTTTTACCAAAGTGTTCGGCCCATTGGCCCGTTTTTGGCCCATTAAGCCCAAAAATACTGTTGTGCACGAAAATACACACTCTGCACTCTAATCATCCAAATGTACCATATTCATTAACAACTGTCTCACGAGCGCTCGCACGCTCACGAGTTCATAAAATACCAATGTTTCGATATTTCGGCTTTTATCGATTCAGTCTAAGGGAGGGTGTCATTTACACACAGGGTTGATGACGATTGATGACGATATCTCCCACGCGATAATCCTACAATCGATCACTAACACATTAGACTTACAAAATAACGATAACTAACATAAATCCACGTCAACTAACCCAATCATCACACAAGTTAGTCATTTACGCACGAGGGGCAAAATGGTAATTTTATCCCACGAGGGTATCTCGGTAATTCTACCCTATAGGGGTATTTCAGTATTTCTACCCTACAAGGGTATTTCGATAATTCTACCTTACAGGGGTATTTCAGTAATTCTACCCTATAGGGGTATTTTGGTAATTCTACCTTACAGGGGTATTTTAGTAATTCTACCCTATAGGGGTATTTCAGTAATTCTACCTTATAGGGGTATTTCAGTAATTTTACAAATCAGAGGTACTTTGGTAATTTTACAAACTAGGGGTATTTTGGTAATTTTGCTAATCGAGGGTATTTTTTTAATTTTTATAATCGAGGGTATTTTGGTAATTTTGTTAATCGAGGGTATTTTGGTAATTTGATAAACTAAAGTAGTCTAAACAGGGATAACAATACGAATGGGCCTAAATCCCATTCTCGGTCCAAATGGGCCCACACGCTCGTATGGCCCTTTTAGCCCAAATCTAGCCACAGATATGAGATTCACCTAGCCTAGTCCAATATTAACTATACAATCAAACAACTTATCCAATTGGGCACGTAGGCCCATTGGGCCCACATGGCCCCTTTCGGCCCATCGCAACCTGAAGTAGCCATCCTACAGCTAGAGTAGTGAGAAATACACACCTGATAGGAGACTGGAGTTAATCCGCGCTCCTAGCACTCTTAGCCGATGCCTAACCCAAACGAGCACGCCATAAAGCGAAAGGGATCAGCCAAGAAAGGTACCTTTACTCTCCTCGTGATTCTCTCTATTTAAAGCCAGTTTCGCATCCACTCTTATGTGAAGGTAATTCTTATGTGACTGCCTTAGACTTAGCAACAAACCTTGTGGAATTGGCTTCAATAGTAATGTAAAGGTGGGGATTATGGTTAGATGATAGGGAAGGCTTAGAAGAAAAAGTTATGGTTAATTTGAAGTGTGCCTGAAATCGTTATGGTAAGAAACTGGTACTTGGGAGCATAAACACTTTTAAACTAGCTCTTTTTTTTTTATCCTGAGTCTCCCCTTTTGTATTTCGATCTTGAAATTGAAAATATGTTGAATTCTTTTTTTTGTTCAATTTCTTTCAATTCTTTTTTTTTCAAATTTTGACCCCAGGAGAGATAGAAACGTGGATACTGACTTGATTTAACTAGCTCTGATTCTGAATGATGCGGGCTCGTATTCGTTTGTTGATCAAGAGTCGTAAGAGTTCCTGATCAAAATTAAGAAGTATCAAAACAAAGGGCTAAGTATGGGTTGAAAGTAGGAATGGCAGGCTATGTATATAGGGTGTTTTTTTGGTTAGGAATGGAAAAGTTTTAATTCGGTTTAAGGGCTGAAGAATGAACCGATATTAAAGGACAATACTAATCCAATTCTTATATTAGCACTTAGGATGAGTATGATAAGGATAATAAAAGAAAACCGTGACCCTCTATCTAGCAAGATAGGAACCAGTCGGTATAAGGGTGAACTCCACCCTTATAAGAAGTGATAAGTTCAAAAAAAGAATCAGATTGATGCCACAAGGAAGCTTGATAAGTCAATTTGAGTCAAGTATGAACAAAGAGAGAGTACACTCACAATAAGATAAAAGTTCATCAAAATTTGCTACAAAGTATTTCAAGCCTAGTATTTATAGGCTGTACAAGAAATCAGCTGAGTAGGCATGTTAACAATCAAATTGAATGTGCTTAATGACCATTAATTTGTCCAAGACATCCCTTGAGAGTTTTTAGATGTAGGTAACGCCAGCAGCTTTGTTCACATTGTGACATTTACATTCCCAAACAACCAATTCGTTGGACCTTGAAGATTAGCTGAGTGTGCATGAAGTTGAACGGTTGAAATGGTGTGAACATGAGTTGATGCTACTTGGAAAACTGAATGGTTATAGGGCTCATTATTGCTACTTGTGTCACCCGAAGAGTCTCCATAGGTGGGAAGCACCGGTATTGTTTGTGAAAAAGAAGGATGGATCCATGCGTATGTGCATCGATTATCAACAACTGAATAAATTGACCGTTAAGAATAAGTACCCCCTACCGATGATTGATGATCTATTCGACCAGTTTTGTGGAGCTTCAATTTTCTCTAAGATTGATCTCTGATCGGGGTACCATTAAATCAGGGTTAAAGAGAATAACGTGTATAAGACAGTGTTTAAGAATTGTTATGGTCATTACAAGTTCCTGGTGATGCCGTTTTAATTGACGAATGCACCAGCGGCCTTGTAACACTCCTAACCCATATCCATCGCCGGATTAAGGTTATGAGGCATTATCGATAAAAAACACAATTCCAATCATTAATATATACACACGAACGAGTCTCAAAAATCAGTCAAAATTTATTTCATGAACTAATACAACACTTAAATTTGAAGCATTTCATACCATACATATACATACAGTCACATCATTCACAGGTAGTAATATGAATTATAACATTCAAATATTAAAGCATTTACGAACTTGAACAATGATAAGATATAAACCTAAATGATTATTCAACTATTATAATACATGAGCATATGTATACATTAACATTCCATATTAACTAATGATATCATTACTCAACTCAAAACTTAAGCATCATTTAAATATCTAATATCAATTAAATTTATACATAAAATCACATGTCAATACATTATACAAACAAATATCTTTATAAACTTTTACAGAGTGACTAACCCAAGTAGTACCAAATGTCTAATTGATAAACAACCACATGAGTCATATAATTATGCCGAACATTTATGCATGCTATTATCATGTAATAGTTCATTTATGAAACTAATCTTTATGACTTTAATGAATGTTTTGCCATGGTGACCGAACACATATAACTATATAGATATATCATGCTTTCAATGAACATAAATCACAACCAAATTCCCAATTCCCATATTCTAAATTATTTTGTCTTATAAACATATAATTCAAATAATACATCAAACCATTTTCTTACATGTATATTCACAAATGCCTAACCATAAGTAACTCAAAAAAAATATTTGTATCTCCCATCTCATGACCGAATGTCATTATTTCAATCATGGTCATTTAACTAATATTATATATATCTGTGTGTGTGTGTGTGTAACATGAATTTACCCGTACCAGATAACGAACATATCAAGAGAAGTTTATAACATGTTCAGACATAATCAACTAACTTGTAATGTCGAATCACAAATAATTCATTATCCTAATACAACCACCCCATTCACATATACCTTACTCTATGTATACTTTAACCGATTTATCTATATATTCATCCATAATCAATAACCATTTCCAAATTATAATACACCTATCACAAATATCATTTCATCATAGCACTTAACACTATAACCAAAATGAATTCAAACCACAACCAAGCATAATCGAATTCAACATATAAAATAAGACATTTTTGCATGGCCTTTATACATAGCCAAAGTTCATTATTTCAAAATGTAATCCAACCTATACATGCCATAGTTCCAAAATGCAACTTATAAAATATCAAAGGCGGTCGATAGTGTGATAGACTTTATTGACGATCCCCGAGCTTATAACTTGAATCCAAAATCTATAAAACAGAGTAAAGATGAACACACAGAGCCTATTATAGATTAGTAAGTCATAAGAAAATAAACAACTCCATGATATAATCAAATCATTTTAAGCTAAATTGAATTACATTATCATTACCAAGCTTAATCTCAAACCTACAAGTGAGATAAATAACACATTTTCATGCACAATTCTACCTTGGCTGAATGCTCACATAATCATATTAACCAAATGTCAATCAACTTTCTAAGCTAAAATTTCATTATATAATCAAACACACATATACATATTTACATAAGCTCAAGAATCTGATTATAGCATCATGTAAATATACTACTAATATGGCCGAATATACATGGTCACATATATTCCCATATCTAAGAATCAATTCCATAATATTCATACCATTTGTTCAAAAACTGAATACACTTATTAAATTCATGTATATTTATCCTTTGCATCATATATAACTTGTAACAACTTTCAGGTTACACACTTACCCTATTACTAGTAGCTGACAAGCTAACTCATACCTGGCCTTTTAACTCGTTTTACACAACCGATCATGATTTAACTTTTCCCGATGAACCATTTAGAATTGGCTAGGAAACTCAGATAATCACACATATATCGTACAATGCCAACGTCCCAGACGTGGTCTTACATGTAATCACATATCGATGCCACTGTCCCGGGCAGGGTCTTACTCGCACACATATATCAGAGTCACATATCAAAGCCATGATCTTACTCGCACACATTTATCAAAATCCTATGTCATGACATATGTATCCTAACTATTCCTAAGGTTCATACGGGGCTTTCAGACATCGTAACTCAGTCGAAACGAATTCGAAAATAGAATAATCAAGCTTATTCACATTCGGCTAGTGCATAAATAAAATCACATATTTCATTTCAGCAAGTATAATTTGCATATAATTATAATTAGGTACATCTATTTGCTTATAAACTTACCTCAAACTATGTAAAACGGAACGGGACAGCTAGTCGACAACTTTCGCTTTCCCCCGATCCAAATCTGATTTCTTTGGTTCTTGATCTAAACATATTAAAATTAAGCTCACTCAAACAAATTTTCATTCAATTTAGTCCAAAAACACATAAATTAGAAAATTACCATTTTACCCTAACATTTACACTTTTTACAATTTAGTCCCTATTGCACAAAACACAAAATATGCAAAATTTCCCTATACCCATGTTTGGCCGAATCTTACCCATATCCATACAAGTCCATATATTTAATTTATTTCACATTTTAGTCGCTCAAATTATTATTTTTGCAATTTAGTCCTAATTACTCAAAATTATCAAAAACTCCAATACGAAACATGTTAATCTAAAACATATATTTCATATTTCATCATCAAATAACAAAAATCACAAACTCTCAACAATGGCATAACTCAAAATATTCATCAAAATAAAAAATTCAAGCTTGGGTCTTGAAGATAACTTAGTAACGATCTCAAAAACGTAGAAATTATCAAAAACCGACCTAAACACATACCTTGATTGAGCTTTAAAGATGGTCAAACCCTAGCTTTTGTTATTTCTTTTTGTTTAGTTTCGATCAAGAGAGAATGAATAAAACATGGCTTATTTTATGTTATTATAACATATATTAACATTTTTACCTAATTACATTTTTAACCTTAATAAAATTATAACAAAACCATATAATATATGCCTATTACCGTCCACCTTTTCTTTCAATGGGCTAATTCAAACATAAAGGCTTCCACTTATAAAGCCAAATGCAATTCAGCCCCTTTTAAAAATAACCACTAAATTTTAATTTTACGCGATTAAGTCCTTTATTCAATCGGACACTCAAACGACAAAATTAAAGCACGAAAATTTCACAGATATAAATTGACACAAAATAAACACAGAAAATAATTTTTAAATATTTTTTATTAAGATTTGTGGTCCCAAAAACACTGTTCCGATTAGGGTCTAAATCGAGCTGTTACAAGCCTTTATGGATCTAATGAACCAAGTGTCCCAACCCTATCTGGATCAGTTCGTATTTATTCTTATTGATGACATCCTAGTGTATTTGAGGAATAAAGATGAACACGATGAACATCTCCGAGTTGTTCTATAGATTCTGAGGGAGAAACAACTGTACGCCAAGTTCAGTAAGTGTGAATTCTGGTTACGAGAGGTAACATTTCTGGGACATGTGGTATTTGCTGAAGAGGTTAGGGTTGATCCTCAAAATTTGAAGTTGTGTTGGATTTGAAGCTGCCTAAGACGGTATCTGAGATTCACAGTTTTCTAAGATTAGCAGGGTATTATCGAAGATTTGTAGAAGGGTTTTCATTGATTGCTGCACCTCTGACAAAGTTATTGCATAAGGGTGTGCCATTTAACTGGACTGATGCAAAGCAAGAGAGTTTTGAAAAGCTTAAGAAAGTTCTGACTGAGGTCCCTATCTTGATATAGCCAGAGCTGGGAAAGAGTTCACTGTCTACAGCGATGCACCACATGTTGGTTTGGGATGTGTGTTGATGCAAGAGGGTAAGGTGATGGCTTATGTATCTCGTCAGCTTAAGACTCACGGGGTGAATTATCCGATGCATGATTTGGAGTTGGTTATAATGGTATTCGCACTGAAGATTTAGAGGCACTACCTGTACGATGAGAAGTGTATTATTTACACTGATCACAAGAGCCTCAAGTATCTCCTCACTCAAAAGGAGCTAAATCTTAGGCAGGTAGATGGATTGAGATGCTTAAATACTATGATTGTACGATTGAATACCATCCTGGTAAGGCTAATGTGGTGGCTGAAGCACTGAGCCATAGGGCTATGATTGATCTGAGGGCGATGTTTTCTCGTCTCAGCTTATTTGATGATGGTAGCTTGATGGTCAAGCTCCAGGTTAAACCGATGTGGATTGAATAGATTAAGGGTAAACAGTTAGAGGATGAATCACTGGGTCCTCGATTCTGACAGATTGAGAGTGGTGTCACATCAAATTTTGGATTGAATAGTGAAGGGGTACTCTATTTTCGTGGGAGAGTCTTCGTACCGAGGGATACTGATTTGAGGCAGTCTATACTGTGAGAGGTGTATAGTAGCCCTTATGCTATGCACCCTGGTGGAAATAAGATGTACCGAGACCTTCGAGAATTATATTGGTGGCTAGTTCTTAAGCGTGAAGTTACCGACTTTGTGGGTAAAAGCCTAACTTGTCAATAGGTTAAGGCTGAACATCAGATACCTTCAGGGTTGCTCCAGCCGGTTAAAATTTTGGTTTGGAAGTGGGAGAGAGTGACTATGGACTTCGTTAGTGGGCTACCCCTAACGTCAACTAAGAAGGATTCGGTATGGGTCGTCGTGGATCGATTGACCAAGTCTGCCCATTTCATACCAGTTCGTACCGATTACTCTTTGTAGAAGTTGGGCAAACTATATGCGTCTGAGATTGTAAGACTGTATGGGGTATCGGTTTCCATAATATCTAATAGAGATCCTCACTTCATGTCTCGGTTCTAGAAGAAGTTACACGAGGCTTTAGGTACAAGGTTGGACTTCAGTACTGCGTTCCATCCTCAGACAGATGGTCAGTTAGAGAGGGTGATTCAGATATTGGAGGACATGTTAAGGAGTTGTGTGATAGATTTCTAGGGCAGTGGGGAGGACTACTTGCCATTAGCAGAGTTTGCATATAACAATAGCTATCAGTCTAGCATACAGATGGTACCTTACGAGGCATTATATGGTCATAGATGTTGTACTCCTTCGTGTAGGACTGAGTTGGGCGAGTGGTGTGTTCTGGGCCTTGAGTTAGTTTTTGATATCGAGGATAAAGTTAGACTAATATAGGATCGAATAAAGGCAGCATTAGACAGACAGAAGTCGTATATGGATCTGAAGCATAAGAAGATTGAGTATTTTGTGGGGGACTTCATTTTTCTTAAGGTCTCACCATGGAAGAAGGTACTGAGATTTGGATGGAAGGGCAAGCTGAGCACTAGGTTTATTGGGCCTTACCGCATATTGAAACATGTAGGACAAGTTGCCTATCAGTTAGAGTTACCTCCAAAGTTGGACTAGATTCATGATGTGTTCCACGTCTCTATGTTGAAGCATTATCGCCCTGATCCTACGCAAGCTATCTCAGTTGAGGAGATTGAGGTTAGGCCAGACCTAACTTTTGAAGAGGAACCAATTCAGATATTGGAGCGGGATGTAATGGTTTTAAGGAGGAAGTCTATTCAACTGGTTAATGTACTTTGGCATAATCAAAGTTCTGAAGAGGTCACGTGGGATCCCAAGGAGGCGATGCGACAACAATACCCTCACCTGTTCTGATCAGGTAAATTTTAAGGCCGAAATTTTCTTTTAGGGGGTAGAGTTGTAACACCCCAAAATCCTAAGTAATTTCTTTTGTATGTTTGTGTCACAACAAATGAGTGTTTGCCTCAGTGGTTAGGTGTTCTGGGAGTGTCTGAGAAGTCTTGGGTTCAAGCCTTGGCTTATACAAAAGTTTTGTTTCTAGAAGATTAAGCCCTGTCTCTAGTCAGTAGGTTTTTTAAATTAATGTGTTTATAACATGACAGAATGGGCCAGCTGATATAAGGGATAAGTGGATTGTGGTAGTTTCTTGAGGTCTGAGGTTTGAATCCTGGTAGGCGCAGTGGAGTGTTTATTTTACTGCTGTGCCGTGGGAGTGTTATGGTTTGACCGAAACACTGAAGTGTTTGTATGGATTTTGAATTGAGTAGTTGAGAGGGGAGTGGATGGCATGGAGGGATTTTAGAAGAAAATCATAGGGAGTTGAGGTAAAAGGGAGTGGTGTGCCAAATTTGAACTTTAGGCACTCAAAGAAATAGATTTTGGGGAAAGAATTTGACTTTGGTGAGTTTGAGCACTCTATTTCGGCAGCTGGGAACATTTTGGTTATTTTCTTTTTCTTTGGAGGCTGATTGGTGCTAGGAAGTTTGGCGGTGTCTTTAGTTTTGGCTTATTTTGGGTTTTCAGTTCTTGGCAATTCCCTTACTTGTTATTCTTGCTCTCCTTCCCCCTTTCTCAATTCTTTTGAGTCTATCAATTCTTTGGCCGTTTCTCCTTGTCTCTTCCTTTCTCTCTCACTTGGTTTTGTTCCTTGACCGAATACCTTTCTTCCCTTTCTCAATCGGTGGTTGTTCTTTGGCTGAATACCTTGTCTTCTCTTCTCTTCTCTTCTCTTCTCTTCTCTTCTCTTCTCTCTTTCAAAATTCTTCCCTCTTTGCAACTTGTGGTTAGGCTGAATACTTCCCTTCTATTCTTTTAGTTTTTGGGCTATTGTTATTTGACCAACCAGAGACGTGTTGGTGCTAGCCTTGCCTTTGTCGTGTAGGTACTCATTTTAGGGAAAGGCTGATTGCTTCCCTTCCCTAGAATCGGTTTGTGTTCTCGGTAAGTGGTCTACACTGTGGTTCTAATTGTTTGTGAGAACAATATGATTAAGGGTAATGGGTTTTGGTTGGAATGCAGGTGATCTCTAGGGGCCTGAAACTAGTCTTCTGTATCGGTTGCAGTGTGCAAAGGCTTAATCGTATGATCAAGGCAAGTATTAAGTCATATCTTGGATAAGTGTTATAAAAGGGATTGTTTAATCCTGTTGGTTTTAAGCATGACTAATGTTGGACATGGAATTGTTAGAGTCCTAACAGGTGTGTACAAACACAACTTTGACTGTGGTGATGGGCAAAAGCCGAAATAAGTGACAACGACGCTACACAGGCATGCGCTTGCTCGTGTGGTAGTCCGTATGCCTAAACATGGGCGTATAATCATTGAGGCTGGCCATGAGCAATTTCATGGGCCGAGATCGTTTTGGGCCATTTCGGGCCAAACTGAGCTATATGGGCCCCACGGGCATGTGGACCCCACACGAGTAAACCCAACTAATGTGTGGAGAATATTGGGCCAGGCTGTATAATCCACACGGCCAAGGCCATTTCTGGGATATGTGAGCCACACGGACGTGTGGGTCCACATGGGCCGTAATATGGGTCGTGGGCCCATTTTTACTGTTTGACTATTGAGGTTGCACAGGTCGCCCAAGATGATTGTGGACCTACTGTTGGGTCACTAAGTGTATCTAGACCCCCTAATTGATAAAATGACTAAAATGCCCCTACATGGTCAAATGACTGTTATGCTCTTAAGAGACGTGTGATTATTATTGAGCATGGCATTTTAAATATATTGATCACATGTATGATATTATGACATGATGCATGATATGTTGCATGGGGGCTGATACGAGTCATAAAGGCCCAATCCAAGTTCAAGAACGTGATGGGCTCAAATTGCCACAAGGCCCAATAACGAGATCAAAGGCCCGACAAATGCGGTCCAAACTAAATGGGACCATTCAAGAGCTTGTTAGCAAGGCCTTAGATGCATACACGAGAGAACAAGAAAATCAAGATATCGAATCTTGGCCCAATTTTGCTGTTCGAAGAGATTTCAAGAATCAAGAAAATCAAGATTTCAAATCTTGGAAATCTTGGTCCAAGAAACCAAATCTTGCAGCCAAAACGCATTGGATCTCCATTACGAGCGTCAACGACCCAATTTTGGTAGGAGATGGATCACGAGCCCAAATTCTTGAAGGCGAGGCCCAATAACCAAAATCCAGCCCAATCAAGAAATTTCTTCATACTTAGTTGAAAATCAGGCCAAAATGTCAAAGGGCCCAATTTGTAAACATCTTACTTGTTTAATTTAATTTTTTAATCTTTAGGAGCATTACATGTAAAATTCGGCCCAAAACAGCCCATATAAGTGCATGGCCGAATTTACCTTGTTATTTTATTAATTAGGTTTAATTTTTTATTAGTTACTTGTGAGATTAGGATTTGTTGGAGGCCTATATAAGCATTGGCCAGGCACCCTTTGTAAAACATCTTATTATTATTTTTTCTATCAAATTTCAGATTTGTTGAGTGCAGAATTTTCTTTGGGGTTTTCTCCAAGAATTCTCTCTTGAGCTTTCTTTAGAAGTTGTTTTAACAATCTTTTGATTGTGGGAGCCATCTTCAACCTTCTTCTTGCCATCGATATTCTTTGGAGGGGAGATTAGAGCCGTTTGAAGAGATTTGTGAAATCTTTTGGGATTTCAAGGATCTTTAGGACTTATCCTTTAATTTTTGCTGTTCAATTTCTTTTCTTTATTTCTGTTGATGCCGAATCTATATCTAATATTTTGCTGTTCTTGTTTGTTTTCCAGCATTGATTAAACTCAAGATCTCGTCGTTTAAGTTGTTCTCCTATTGGCAGCACCCATTCGAACCCAAAAATCCCCAATTCCTAGGGTTTGGCCGATTGGATTTCTTTCAATTTGGGAATCAATTGATTGCTGGAAATTGGGCATTCTTGGCCGAATCAATCCCTTGGCAGATTCGCATCCTTTCCATACTTTCAATTCCGTTTGATTCGCTTATTCTATTTCTTTGTTTCTTGCTGCTCATTTAATTGAATTTGGCGAATTTCAATTCAATTCAGATTTGCTTTTAATCTTAATCTTTGTTTTTGATTTCAGATCTGTTCGTCTAGGATCTTTCGTACGAGTTTCTCGTGACTTGGCAACTCGATCTTGGTCCGCGTACGTCCCTTTATCAAGGGATGGGATCTATTATGATTGAAGGAAGTGTATTGTACTGGCAGCTCTACTGCAAATACTGTTTAGTGCCACAACAAGTACTACTTGGAGTGTAGTGATGGGTGGGTTGATTTTATCCCTCATGGAGTGTAGGGTTGGACGGAGATGGAGTGTAGAGGCTAGTTGGGTAGGATCTATTGATTGCATATTTGTACTGTACTGTCACTAAGATGGGCTCAGGCCCACACTGATACTGATACTGATACTGTAATGGGCTAAGGCCCCAACTGAAACTGAACCGTTACTGAATTGGGCTTAGGCCTAGACTGTGTATGCTCACTGATTGATTATTTGATATGGGGTTACACACTGAGTTTTCATAACTCACCCATCTGTTTATCTATACAGGTAATCCCCTGGCTTAGGCGGATCGGTGCTGCGATGAACTCAAAGGTGGCCACACAACCGCACAGACTTTCTCTTTGGATTTAAAATATAAGTGGTTTTATTTTGGGTATTTTTAATGTAATATGGCCTTTTTAAAATTTTAAGCTTTAATTTGGGTATTATTTATTTGGCTTTATATCTGTTAGTAGTAGGAAGCGAGTTTTCTAAAAAATAAATATATTTTCCAAAACACCATGTTTTACACAACATGTTTTAAAAGCTTCCGCCAGAAATAATGTTTTAAAATTAGTAACAATTTAATATGGTTAAATTTTGCCAAACAACTTAAGCTTTGAATAAGAATGAGATATCCTAAAATCATCGTTAAGATCACAAAGATGTTAAATATATAGAACGGGTTTTTCAATGATATTATACTTTGCGAAAAACACTTCAATGTGACATCGCTAGATTCAGCCATAATGTCCGGGCTGGGTTTAGGGTGTTACAAGGCTCATAAACTCAAGTCGGTGAGCCTCAACATAACTCGCCCCCACATACTTATCCTGGAAGGCATTTTTGAAATAGTCTCAATTCACCTATTCTGTAACACCCTTAACCCGTATCCATCGTCAGAACAGGGTTATAGAGCATTACTAGAGTTTATAGAATAATTTCACCAATTCATATCAATTACTATTCATATCCAAAACTAATCATATTTTCCTTTGAATGGACCTTCGAAGAAGTCGGGACTAAATCGAGAACTCTCCAATATTTTCCCTAGATGCAGGCACACACGTCCGTGTGGTCAAGGGACACGCCTGTGTAACCATAGGACAAGCCTGTGCTGTGGGCTGTGTTTGGCTCTGTGCAACTCTCTGACTTGTGCCACATGGCCAGCCACACGCCCGTGTGCTAGGTCATGTCGTTAATTTAATTTTCCAAAATTAAGTGCAGGTTTCACACGGCCAAAACACACACCCATGTTCTAGGCCGTGTAGCACACACGGCTGAGACACACGTCCTTGTCTCAGCCCGTGTGCTCAATTTTGAGATTCTGTTTCTCAAATTTAAGTTGCAGCGGACACACGGCCATACTATATGCACATGTGCTAGGCCGTGTGTCACACACTGTCAAGACACACGCCCGTGTGTCTACCCGTGTGGACAAAATAAAGCCATTTCCTAGCTTTATTTCTCACCCAAATTTACCAATAACCTACACCAAAACTCACAAGTATTACTAGCCAATTCAAGCATTAAATTCAAACCAATTATAACATCTAATATGATATTTTATCATATGCATTCATGTTTATATTCTTACCCTTGTTTAACTTATATGTTAAGCATACTTAATCAACCAAACTTAATATATTTAACTCATAGGTATTTTTCATAATATAACCTTATAAATATACCAAAATAAATCATTACTGACCATTCTAATGGCTAGTTTACAAACCACATTTATATGCCAACAATGGCCAAGTTACCTATACATGCCATTATACCAAAATAAGTTTACTATTTATACCAGAAGAAGTTAGTGGATAGTGTGATGATGCTCCAACCGATCTCCAACCTTCGCGAACTTCTGAGCACTATAAAATAGAGAAGATAAAACCTAGTAAGCATTTAATGCTTAGTAAGTTCGTATAACAGAAATTAAACTTAACAATCACACTCATTTATATTAGGCATATAATAACATACTTTCCATCAATTTGGAAAGTTGCCTAAACACATACACTCAATCAAGCAAGTTAGTCATGTAATTCATATGTATAACAAATAAACATGGATGAGCTCATCATTTTCACACTTTCAGGTATTTCAAAAGCATTAAAAACGTAATTCTTTTAATCTCGTAATTTTTCATATCAGAAGTTTTATCCATTGAGTTATTGAAATAACGATGGATACTCAGGTAGTACACACAAGGTGTATAGTTTGTAAACCGTCAACTCATAATCAAGGGTACCCTATTACAGCAAATAATCAGGGAGCATACTCTCGAGCCACGTATCAGGATGCTCAGATGAGCCATGTAACGGGACACTTACCCAGGCTAAATAGAGCTTACAGATAACTCTGGAGAATTATTATTAGGGAGCATCAAATAAGGTAACAAGGATTTCAAGCGAGCCATGCAAGGAAGCTCATAAGAGCCTATATTTGGACACTCATGTAGAGCTGTGTTTGTGTCCGCATTATATGCTGGATCACAACTGATCGAATTATGTAACAGGACGCTCACAAAGAGCTGCGATAGTTCACAACACATCCAAGATCACTATTGATCAAGATGTTCGCAGGAACTATATAACAGGACACTCGAGAGGGCTTTATCAAGATTATTCGTCCGAGCTAAATCTGTCTGCAACATATGCAGAATTACATTCACATAAGGGAAATCACATGTATCCATCGATTTTCATTCTTCAACTGAACTTAACTTCTTTGTAACATTTTCAATTATGTAATCATTATGTAACACCCCAAACCTAGCCTAGACATTATGATTGAATCTGTGATGCCACATAGGAGTTAATTTCCAAAACACTAATTGAGAAAAATCCATTCTATTTAAAAACTTCTTTAGGTTCTTAACAAATGGTTAGAAGGCCTAGTTTATTGAGAAGACTCGAGTTGTTTAAGTAAAATATAAATTATAACTTTAAAACCATGTTTGTTACAGAAGCTTTTAAAACATGTTGCATAAGCATGATGTTTTTAGAAAAAACATTTGTTTGTATTTTCTTGAAAACCCGAGTCCTATTACTAACAGGTAAGATAAAATAAATAAATCCCCAAATTAAAAATAAACTTTAAAAGGCCTTATTACAAAATGAAAACCCAAAAAATTTAAATCTTAATCATAATCTATAATAAAATACTACATTGAGTGGCCACCATTGAGTCCTCCATCGCCTCAATCCATCTAAGCCTGGGAATTTCCTACACAGATAACAGACGGGTGAGTTTACGAAAACTCAATGTGTGAAATCCCAAAACAGCAGACAATCAGGGTAAAATCTGGGCCTAAGCTCTTCCAGTTTTAGTTAGGTGCCTTAGCCCCTTTTCAGTAATAGTAGCATCTGGGCCTTAGCCCATATCAGTACAGTATGCAAAAAAAGAATCCTACCCAGTCCATCCGCTACACACCAACTTCGTACCAGCCCTACACACCATATGGGGATAAAATCGACCCACCCAACCCTACACACCAAAACGTACTGTATTCGGTACTAAGCAGTATTTGCAGCAGAGCTGCCAGTAATAGGCTTATAGCCTTTTAGTACACTTCCTCCAAAATGTATATCCCACCCCATGTGATACGAACCTCCTCGGGGAGAGTCGAGTCATATGCGAGTTTGCCCGATCGTCTACGAGAAAGTATCATTCGGTTTGTTCAAAAAAATGTTTCTAAATAAATTATGCAAAAGCTATTCAAGGGGTTCAAATGAAGGGTTTAAAATATGAATATTAAGGTTCGGTTTAAAGTAAATGAAAGAATGGAAAGAAGGAATCCAAAAGCAAGCACGAACCAATATTAGAAAATATCGACCCAAATGCTTATAGGCTTTCAATGCGAAAATGAAAATGATAGAACCTCGACCCACTACTTAACAAAGTAGGAATCTCGTATATGGGTGAACGAAACAGGGTTGACGCCACTACTAGGTAGATAAGTCAACAAAGTCTCAAACAAAGTTTAGAGAAGAAAATTCTCACAAGATTAAATTCAATAAAAATTTTGGCAAAAAGTTTCTTACAATTGAAAGAAAAACAAATATTTATAGGCACATAGATGACCATTCAAATTCGGCATCTAGGTGTTCACACAATAATAAAAACGTTCACACTAATGTATTAAAATAGTTCATAAATTCGGCAGATTCATGAACTAGTTGAATGGACACTTTCTTCCCCCTAAGTGTGTGCATGAATGCTTAATCATAAAGAAAGGCTTCAAGTGACTTGTATGTGCACCAAAGGTTGCATTCATCTCCTTGGGACGTTCATGCACTTATATGGAACATGTATCCTCATAATTAAACTCTTTAATAGCATGTAGGTTCATAAATGGCAGCATGAACCTAGTAAATTCGTTCTCCCCTTTGTGCATACACTTAATTCAATCAATGTGTTGAATTATTAAGTTAATTCCTTCCTTTGGACGTTCTTGAACCCATCCATGCATGTGTAGTAGCTTATAGGTCAATTCAAAGTGTGAACAGCTACTTCTTGGCCGAATAAGTGCCTTGGAAAGTTAGGAGACAGCCACCATACATGCACTTAAGCCATTCATACATTCTATCATCCCATGCATTTGATCCATTCATGGACTATCCTTTAATGTCCATACATGCATTCGACACATGCATGAATTTGTAGAAACCTTGCATCTAGCCGTACATGCACTAGCATTTAATACTTCTTCATTCATGAGTGTGGAATGCCCAAAAGAGATGTTTCTTCATCCATACATTGTACCGTCCAAAGGGATGTACCTACATGAAATAAACAAGTCATTAAGATATCTCGTGAACACTCATAAATTCGGCATGATGTGTACACATTAATGTCATGCATTAATTCAGCTATGTGAACATAATCAATTTATGTAATGACTATGACATATTAATAACAAATATTAATATAAGACAAGTTTAATGCTTAAATAAATATGTGCAAATTTTTATTTAATGCATTAAAGACAAAACCGAGTTTAAACTAAAATGAGCTAAGCTTTAGCTCGTGAGCTAAAGTTGAGCTGAGGCTAAACTCCTAGGCTGAGGTTGAGCTAAGGTTTAGCTCGTGAGTTGAAAGTGAGCTAAAAGTGAGCTCGGTTTAGCTCAGGCAAGATGGATTGAGCTCGAATAAGCTGGATTTGAGCTGGACGGAGCTCGTGGAGCTGGAAACGAACTGGGATTAGCTTGCCAACATGTCATTGCTGGGCTTGACAGACTTGCTTGATAAAGTTCGCGGGGCGTGCTCGTATCATTCCCCCCTCTTTTAGGCGACTTGTCCTCAAGTCGAGCTGTTTATCCATGGGAGAACTTTGACTCGTGCATGGTTTTCCTCGATCAAATGGGATGGAAGATGTCACACAAACCTAAAAAATTCTTACCACAGTCGGTAAAAAGAAACTCAAATGAGTCAAATTCAAATGTGTTCGATAGTTCATAAAATATTCATTCAATCGAACATATGCCAAAAATCTCAATTGGACAAAGCAAGCATACGTAAATTTATCAAAGAGTTTCGTTAGACCATCGTTACAAACATGAAAACTAAGTTGGATCAAGGGATAATTGGTTGAAAATGATGGTAGGCACTTAAACACATTATTCCTCATCCAAAACATTTTAATTTCTTTAATCGAATATAGTAACTCATTTGGTCCCTTGTCTTGCTCATGCAAGGTATGCCATGGCCAAAGGTATGCTAACTCTTCCTTTCATTTTTGAACAACATGAGGGGAGTCTCCAAATTCCAACGTAATAATCACATCATCACAATGCCAAAAGGAAAAATCCATCACATCAAAGTATAAATAATTTCCAAACAACCAATCAATGGAATTTTCAACTTCAATCAAATTGAGCAAAGATATTTGAAAATTTTCAGATGACTTACCTTGACAATATGAAGAGAAGACAATTGAGGATTGGGTTTACCTTTCTCAGTCAAAATGAATCTTCTCTCTTTGGATAGATAACGTAGGACAAACCTATTACTCTGATAAATTTGAATAGGTGGTGACACACCATGACATGTCTTGCTCCTCGAGGGGTGGAATTCACAAAAATAAGAATGGTTAGTATTACCAAAAACTATAGACTTAAATGGAAAAGGAAAGTTAACATGGAAGTTTGATTCAATTCCAAAAACATAGGTTGGTCTTACCTTCTCGAAATGAAATGAAAATTCTAGATGTGACCAAGCAAGGTGATTAGCAAACGAATCAAAATTGAAACCCAAATCATTGAATTTCACCTTCTTATCAAAAGTTCGAACATCAAGCAAACATATTTTGAATGTAAATTATACAAAGCGCTTAATGTTTCCATAAAATGAATTCATGTAGCAAATACCAAGCTTGAACACACGAACTTGATCATTTGATTTAGCAGGCAACATGTTAAATAAGGAAAATATAATCAACTCATCGCATGATTCAAATTTCACTCGTTCAATTAGACTTGAAAAATTGGCACAACCAAGCATATTCATTTTATCACCAAAGAAACGATGCAACATGTTATCATGCAAGTAAATCAAAGGAAACTTAAACATGCAAATACTAGAACAATCTTGCATCGTAATTTCTACTTGAACAGATAGATCAAAGCATGGAAATCTCGCACAAAATTTCAGAGATTTATCTTGAAGAACAAAGTCAAACAGATCAATTACTTCATGTAAAAATCTTTTAACGCATATATCGAGCAAAAAAGTTATGATCATGCGACCTTTCAGAAATTCAAATCCATCACAAATCATTTGAATAGGCACGTTTAAATAGAAAGATGAATTCAAAGAATTTTTATAATCAAACAAATCAAAACATGAAAAGCTGCTATCACACACATTCACAATTTGCACAGGATAAACCAATCCAACAGAATCAACAGAACTGTCGTTATAAAACATGTCATAAGACGGAATCTTCATGACATCTTTTGAAACAACATCGTTAACATTAATATGTGAACAGTAATTAACCAAATCAAAAGATGGAAGATTTTCAAAAATAAGGCCATAAAAATCTATATGAGCAACTTTGTATTCAAACGGCCTTGAATCAATAAATAAGGAATCCTTACCTTTCTTACCTTCAATTGTAAGTGGGTGGTAGTCATTCTCGAACTTACCTTTTCGAACAACCTAAAACACCTCTCGTTTGGAAGGTAATATAGATGGAATTGGTTGCACAAGCTTCTAGGAACCTGAAAAGTTAATTCACAAGAAGATCGAACATGTGGGTTAGTAGAAATAATCCTCACTTGCTCACTTGTTTTCTCACTCGATTCTTTTTCACTCTCAAATTTCTTTTCGTTCTCTTTTTCAATCTCATTTTCTTTTTCTTTTTCTTTTTGATTTTCAAAGGCTTTTTCAAGTTCTTTCAAGATTCGCTCATTTTCTCTCTTACTTGCTTCTTGCCTCTCTTTTCTTTTTATTTCATTTTCTTTTTCTTCTTTTGCTTTTTCTTTTCTTTTCTTTGTTTTCTCTTTACAAGAATGTACAAAAGAACGATGAGAATACAAATCTTGTTTGAAAGATGAAGAACTATTTGCATATGATTCACAATCAAAACTTCGTGAAGAATACTCCGAGTAAGATTTCTTTGAAGATCTAGTAGGAGTATGTCTTTCTCTTCGTGAACGCCATCTTGGAATGAATCAAAATCGTAATCGTCTTCTCGTCTTCTCGAATTTCTTGATGAAAAGGACTTTCGATCGAAGTCACTTCTCGAATTCGCTGATGAATATGAGTTATAGTATGAATCTCTTTCTCTCGAAGTAGATGACGAAAAGGAATCATGATTGGAACTTTTTTTCAGGTAGTAGTCGGAGGTATATCTCCGTGGGGTTCTTTGTTTCGTTTTACGACTTAAAGAAACTCGATCACTTTGGTCTCGTTTAGTCGCCATTCTTCGTATTTCTTGAACCAAGTATTGGTATTCCAATTCGGTGAACTCTTCGCGTGACATGATTTTTGTTGCTAAAAAGAAAATGTTAGATCACAAAACAAAATAAAAAAAAAATAGGTACCTCACCACAAACCTCACAATTTCACTCGGAAAGAAGAAGAAAAAAGGTGTCACTCCCGCTCGTGTTTTGGCTTTTACCTCCACTCAAATGATCTCACTCGCTCATGCCTTTTTCCGCTCCTTTCTCCTCTTATAACCTTGTAACAGACTTAGTATGACTTGATCTCTAGTATTGTGGATCGGTTTCAAATGGTTTTACAAAGGATAGCAAATGAGGGGTTACGGGTTGGCTGAAAGAAAAGGGAATTGGGTAAAAAAGTGTGGCGTGGATGAGATTAGAATAGAAGATGAATTGGGAACGATATCAAACCAAGGCTTGACGTTCAAATAGCAAACAAATTGCATAAAACACCTCTCTTTCTTTTTTTTCGAATTTTTTTTTATTTTTTTTCTTATATACTTTTTTTTATAACTACTAAAATGATAATTACAAAACAATACTCGAATCTCACGAAGTAGTTTTTTTGTATATATATATTTTTTTTGTTTATAAACTACTAAAAAGGTAAATACAGTATAATACTTGAATTTCACGAAACAATTTTTTTCTATACTATTTTTTTGAACCTACCTCGAGAATGCTCCGCTTCAAACGTCTAAGTTCCTCGTTTTAGGTAGCTCTGATACCAAATGATACGAACCGCCTTGGGGAGAGTCGAGTCGTATGCGAGTTTGCCCGATCGTCTACGAGAAAGTATCATTCGGTTTGTTCAAAAAAAAAGTTTTTAAATAAATTATGCGGAAGCTATTCAAGGGGTTCAAATGAAGGGTTTAAAATATGAATATTAAGGTTTGGTTTAAAGTAAATGAAAGAATGGAAAGAAGGAACTCAAAAGCAAGCACGAACCAATATTAGAAAATATCGACCCAAATGCTAATAGGCTTTCAAGGCGAAAATGAAAATGATAGAACCTCGACCCACTACTTAACAAAGTAGGAACCTTGGTATATGGGTGAACAAAACAGGGTTGACATCACTACTAGGTAGATAAGTCAACAAGTCTCAAACAAAGTTTAGAGAAGAAAATTCTCACAAGATTAAATTCAATAAAAATTTTGGCAAAAAGTTTCTTACGATTGAAAGAAAAACAAATATTTATAGGCACATAGATGACCATTCAAATTCGGCATCTAGGTGTTCACACAATAAGAAAAACGTTCACACTAATGTATTAAAATAGTTCATAAATTCGGCAGATTCATGAACTAGTTGAATGGACACTTTCTTCCCCCTAAGTGTGTGCATGAATGCTTAATCATAAAGAAAGGCTTCAAGTGACTTGTATGTGCACCAAAGGTTGCATTCATCTCCTTGGGACGTTCATGCACTTGTATGGAACATGTATCCTCATAATTAAACTCTATAATAGCATGTAGGTTCATAAATGGCAGCATGAACCTAGTAAATTCGTTCTCCCCTTTGTGCATACACTTAATTCAATCAATGTGTTGAATTATTGAGTTAATTCCTTCCTTTGGACGTTCTTGAACCCATCCATGCATGTGTAGTAGCTTATAGGTCAATTCAAAGTGTGAACAACTACTTCTTGGCCGAATAAGTGCCTTGGAAAGTTAGGAGACAGCCACCATACATGCATTTAAGCCATTCATGCATTCTATCATCCCATGCATTTGATCCATTCATGGACTAGACTTTAATGTCCATACATGCATTCGACACATGCATGAATTTGTAGAAACCTTGCATCTAGCCGTACATGCACCAGCATTTAATACTTCTTCATTCATGAGTGTGGAATGCCCAAAAGATATGTTTCTTCATCCATACATTGTACCGTCCAAAGGGATGTACCTACATGAAATAAACAAGTCATTAAGATATCTCATGGACACTCATAAATTCGGCATGATGTGAACACATTAATGTCATGCATTAATTCAGCTATGTGAACATAATCAATTTATGTAATGACTATGACATATTAACAACAAATATTAATATAAGACAAGTTTAATGCTTAAATAAATATGTGCAAATTTTTATTTAATGCATTAAAGACAAAATTGAGTTTAAACTAAAATGAGCTAAGCTTTAGCTCGTGAGCTAAAGTTGAGCTGAGGCTAAACTCCTAAGCTGAAGTTGAGCTAAGGTTTAGCTCTTGAGTTGAAAGTGAGCTAGGAGTGAGCTCGGTTTAGCTCAGGCAAGATGGATTGAGCTCGAATAAGCTGGATTTGAGCTGGACGGAGCTTGTGGAGCTGGAAACGAACTGGGATTAGCTTGCCAACATGTCATTGCTGGGCTTGACAGACTTGCTCGATAAAGTTCGTGGGGCGTGCTCGTATCACCATGTAATGCAACATAATATACGTGTATGCAGAAATATCATGCTCAGAAACAGTCATACATGATACAGGGGTATTCCAATCAATTTACCTTACAGATGTATAATGGTCATTTCATCAATATGGGGTCTAATTATACTTACTGACCCAACAGTAGGTCTATAGTCGTCTTAGGCAACCCATGCAACCTTAACCGTCAAATAGTGATAGTGGGCCCACAACCTATATTGTGGGCCCATGTGGGCCTACAAGCTCGTATTTCCCAAAAAGCCCAAAAATGATCTTAGCCATGTGGTTTACACAAGCTAGCCCAATATTTATCACACTTTCATGGATTCTCTATAGTGGGGCCTACAGGCCCATGGGGCCCACACTGCCCAATTTGGCCCAAAACGGCCCAATATCATTTTGGTCTATGAAAGCACTCATGGCCATCTTGTCAAGTACATGGCCATATTTTGTTACACGGCCTGCCACACGAGCTGCCTCACGCCCGTGTGGTGTCGACATCCCAATTTTTGGCCTTTAAGCTTTTCGACTTTTCGGCTTTTACTATTACACATCTAAAGGTAGTGTTTGCATACCTGTTGCAAAACGTGTGCTCAACCTAAGAGTTTCCCCCCAAACCTACATTCAAATAGGATATTTCGTTAGTCACTTGATACAAGAGTTATTCACCCTTTTCGATCCTTAACTTAAAATAACGTTTAAACTTGCCTTGATTACGAGAGTGCAGTTAGCCTTGTTGAACCGATGACTAAGGCTACTTTACTATCCTAATTGAAACGTTGCATGGACAGTGAAACCTATTATCAATGATCACACAAACATATGATTTGCAACATTATGATGGCTTAAAGAGAGCACAATACCCATGATAGGGGAAAGTGGGATAATTGACCAACACTTTCCACCAAACCATGCACCAGTTGACCACAATAATAACACCTAGAGTTACCTTGATCGAGTAATGAGGGGGGAGTTTTGACTACCTCAAGATCCACTAATAGCTCCTTCCCTTTTTGAGGAGATGATATGATCCGGCTGGTGTGATGGAGTCGAATTCACAATGTGCCCGATCGTAGATGAGAAGAGTCGTTCGCGATTTGGTCTCGGTAGTAGAAGATAGGTGGATAGGCTTGGTTAAAGCGAATGGGGGTTTAAAAGAAGTAAAATAGAGGTGATAGGTTCGGCTAAAGAAACAATGATGGATGTTGGATAGGTGGTTCAATTTTGGTGATAATAAGGAAGAAACAACGAAATGTGGTAATGGATTAGTGAACTTAACATGAGGAGCAATTCAACAATAAAAAGTGTCAACCCGGTTCCTATATTGTTAAGGTGGAAAGATGGATAGTAGGATAGATGAACGCCACACCAAGAATGGGGATAAGTTCAAACAAGATCGGTAGACACCACTAGCACAACTAGATAGGTCTTCAAAACTTGTACGAGATATGAGAGGAAGCAACCTCACAGAAACAGAGTTTCATTAAAAATTTGGCAAAAAGTATTTTTACAAAGAAATGAGTAAACTATTTATATTCTAGCATGTGTAGCCAAATAGACAAATTGGCTAACTTAGAAACTAAGCAATTCAGCTAGGAAGTAACTAGAATAATCTAGAACAATCTAGAACAAGTCATTAATTTGTTAAGGCTAGATTCGGCTAAATGGAACTTCATTGGACAGCTTCATGAGTAACCAAAGTGTCTTGGATGAATGTGAAGTCTTGGAAGCTCAATAGCTTATCTAGATTCTGCCATGGAATGAATGAAACATTCAAGAAGTGTCTCTTGACCGAATAGACACCTAGGGAAGTCATTTGGGCAGCAAACAATTCATGTATCAAGAACTAAATGCATTCTCCCATTCATTGTAGCTTGCTGTCCATGCATCTTCTTTTAGGCTTCATTTATGAATTGAATTTAGAAATTAATTATGCAGCTACCCTTTGGCCAAATAAGCACTTAGGAACACCAATTGTCCATCCACATACATTCGGCCATGCATGGAACTAGGAAGGGGACTTGAATCTGGCCGTACATGAACATTCATTAAATGCTCTCCATTCATGCATGTGTGCCATCCAAAGTGAATGTATCTTCATAATCCAATGCATTTAATTAACCTTCCATGTATTTGAACATAATTCCCTCCAAGCGTTGAACAGAACCATGCATGAATCTTCTAATGCATTGAATTAGCCCGTACATGCACCTAGCCTTAATTGCACATCCACATTCAGCTAACCTACAAAAGAAATAAACAAATAATTATTTAAAATATATATATATTCATTTTAAACATAATTAAACAGCAAATAGACAACTTAAATGACACTAACTAAATTGGTCACATTTAATTGAAACTAACTAGCATATTAAATTTGGCTAGCTCAAATTGACAAGAACAATTAATGAACTAATTTGAGCTAGGGAGTTCGTAATGAGCTATAGCAAATTGAATTAAAATAATTTTAAAACAGTTTATTGAAATGGAAAAAGAAACGAGCTGAAAGGAAGCTAAATCGAACTCAAACAAGCTGAAAGAAACTCAAGTGAGCTGATTGGAGCTGAGTTGAGCTCGTGTAGCTGGAGAGGAGTTGCAATCGGTTTGCAAAAGGATGCAATAAGTCTTCAAAGAGTTTTCCACAACTTCCCCAATGTCAAAAGTCTTTGTTTCGTTGTTAAAGCTTTTTGAAGTCGCTTGGTACGTGCTCGAGTCATGGGACCTTTTGAAAGCTCGATTGGATCTTAATTTGCACTTGTAGGAGCCCCAAGCGTGCATACATCATTCCCCCCATCTTCAAAGCGACTTGTCCTCAAGTTGGGCCACTTGCTCACGAAAAAGCATTTGTCGTCATAAGGCCCTTGGTTGTCGAATAGGGTAGAATGGCTCACAATAACCTGAAAGTCACACAAGACTCGAAAAGACAAGATATCAGTCACAAAGCCCCACCTTTTAATAATGTGTCATTTCAAAGTATCATGGTCATAATAAAGAAAAAGGTTAGGGACATATCAAATTTTGAACTTACAGACTCACGCCAAATCCCTAGTCCAAACTAGATGATACGACCCTGGCCAAGGATGCCCTTGATTTTAGCTTGAATTTAGCTCCTCAAGTTCCATTTAGCTTGGTTCAGCTCACCGAATTTTATTTTAGCTCACATGAGCTTAATTTAGCTCGTTTGAGCTTGGTTTAAATTCAATTCAGCTCATTATTAGCTCTTTAGCTAAATTAATTTTATTTGCTGGAATAAATTAATTATTTAAGTTAATTAGTTAATTTAGTTATAGCTCTTAATTACTTGTCAGCTTATTACATGTTATAATTATGTTGTGTTAGCCGAATTTAATTAGGTGGCTGGATTATATTTAATTTGTCTTAATACCATTTAGTTCAGCCGAATATACATTTGCACTTAATTTAGTTCATGGTTTTTTCTTGTAGGATGGCTGAATGCATGAAGGAGCATTAAAGTCCAAGTGCATGAATGGTTCAATACAACGTATGGGATTATACATGAATGGCTGAATACATGAATGGTTGGATTCATGGATATGGCTCATTTTATGATAATTCAAGGTGTTAATTCAGCCAAGAAGAGCAACTAAATTCATTCTCCAAAAGCTGGCCGATGCACTTCCCAAAATAGCATCTATGCGTTCACATTTGGAGTTCACACCAAGGACCATTTGGCTGATCATTGTTCACACTTCCAAAGACTTTTCCAACTTTTTTTTCACACCTTCAAGGCTGTTCACGTTCACCTTTAATGCTGGTCTCTTTTCAGCCAAGAATTACATTTTAATGAGCTCATTTAAGCTCAATTGGCTGAACCTAGCTGCTGCCATTTCTCCAAGTGCATTTGCTCTTCTAGAAATCGTCCCTTGAGCTTCAAATTCAGCTGAATTTAGCTCCAGCAATTTAGTTTTTTATTTCCAAAATTTTCTAGCATTTTTCTAGCCTAATTAATTACTTAGACATTAAGTCTTTGTTTTGGCCATTCAGCTACCTAGCTGAACACTATAAATAGTTGTTCATTTTCATTGTAAAAGGACTTTTGACTTTTGATCATTTGAATGAACTTTGTTCAAAGAGTGAGTTTTCTCCTCTCTAAATTCGTACGAGTTTCGATCTGACTTATCTAGCGTGCTAGTGGCGTCTATCATTCTCTTTTGAACTTATCACCTTGCTTTGGTGTGGCATTCAACCCTTCTACAATTCCGTAATCCTACCTTGAACCGAATAGAAATCGGGGTGACACTTTTTAGTGTTGAATCGTTTCTGGTGTTTAAGCTCATTTATCCATTCCACCGACTATCCTAGATTTTACCCAACTATAATATCTTTTTACAAAACCGAGCCTTCATTTATCAACTTCCATTTTTTCTTATTTTTATCCTTAAATCGAGCCTACTACCCTTATAAATTTACCATCACCTTAGCCAACCTTTTAAAATCATTTGAAAGCTTCCGCATCTTTAGCCTTATTTCATCCTATTTTTGATAACTCAACTATTCCTCGTCGACGATCGGGCAATTACGTGAAACGACTCAATTAATCCGGGCCGGATCACATCACTAGAGCATGTAAACCGTTGCCGGATTCAAAAACAAAAATGGGTCTTACCTTGTTCTTTGTTGATAGCAGACTAGATCCATGAATCATTCGTGACTCAAAGCTTTGAACAGAAAAAGTCCACGACTCAAATTCTATGAACAACGATATAAAATCAAAACTTGTATTTAACATTTGCAACTTTTCACAAATCCACAACTTTGTGTTTAGATTTAAAAACAAAACATCAAATAAGCACAAATGGTTTACATAATCATTTACACAAAATTTAGAAGGCTTGATTTCAATTAATAATGATCTAGAGTAACAAAGCTTTTGACAGTTAGAATCTAGAAAATAAAAAATCCTTGAATCAAATCCCTTGATCATCAATAAAAAATAGTAATCACCTGGATCAAAAACGAAGTTTTTGCTTACCATTTCACGCTGACTTGAATATTTATTGGTTGTTAACATGGTAGGAACATGAAGCAAACTAAATTTATGAGTATACAAATTATGTTCGAACCCATTGGACTATAGCATTAAACAACCACCATCAAAATCAAATGAACTAGGCATTTTACACGTCAACAAATTATCAAATATTTGAATCATTTGCAAATTAGACATGCATGTTTTCAAAAATTCATATGCTTCAAATCTCATCCAAACATTTTCTCCACAATCAAGCAAATAGAAAGGTTTGTATAGCTCATTATCTTACATAACCAAACCTTGCGGTTGCTGATTAATGATTACTTCACCAACATACTCGTCAACAACACATACTTTATGAGCAACGTTTTTGTTATCAACACTTGAAACAAACAAATCATTACTAATCAAGAAAGAATAATCAACCATGCCATGGTACAAGTGCTTTTCAAAACCCAAAACATTAATAAAGTTTCCGTCAATAATCGAATGAGGCTGATGTGTTTTAAAAACTTCAAAACTCATACCTTGCTGATATGTTTTAAAGACTTCAAAACTCATACCTTGCTTACCTTTTGGCAAAGGCGAACGAGGATAATTGAAAATGTTACCTGATACGGAATGCGCGCGGACCAAGATCGAGTTGCCAAGTCACGAGAAACTCCTACGAAAGATCCTAGACGAACAAATCTGAAATCAAACAAAGAACGAGATTAAATCTGGAAAAATTAAAATCTGGAATAAGAACCCTAAAAATCAGCAAGATCTAATCAAGGAACGAAACACTTATGAAAGAGGTTTCTTGAAACCAAGAACACGAAATTGATTCCCAAGAATGAACTCCCACAAGCCGAATCTGCCAAGAACACCAAAACAGTAAGTAGATTGAAACAATTAGATTTTTAATTGGAAGATTAGGGATTTGGGCGGCAAAAAAAAGAAAAGAAAGAAATAGGTGAAATTGAACAGTTCAAGAAGTGAATTTAAGTTGCGATTCGGTCCAATTGAACACCCAATATGAATTGCCCAAATTTCAGCAGCCGAATTTCACCCAACAAGAAGAAATAGAAAACGGCAAGAACCCTAAAATTTGGGGAATTTTGAGTCGATTATATGTGGCCAATAAAAGAACCGATTAAATGAAGAGTTCTTGGAGTTTGAATCAAGGCTGAAACACAAACAAGAACAGCAAAATATTAGATGATGAATCGGCCCAAGTAGGAATAAAGAAACAAATCGAAACAGCAAGAAATAAAGAAAAGTCCTAAGAACCCTTGAATTCCCGAAAGAATTCACAAATTCCTTCAAACGGCTCTAATCTCCCCTCCAAAGAATATCGATGGCAAGAAGAAGGTTGAAGATGGCTCCCACAATCAAAAGATTGTTAAAACAACTTCTAAAGAAAACTCAAGAGAGAAATCTTGGAGAAAACCCCAAAGAAAATTCTGCACTCAACAAATCTGAAATTTGATAGAAAAAATAATAATAAGATGTTTTTACAAAGGGTGGCTGGCCAATGCTTATATAGACCTCCAACAAATCCTAATCTCACAAGTAACTAATAAAAATTAAACCTAATTAATAAAATAACAAGGTAAATTCGGCCATGCACTTATATGGGCTGTTTTGGGTCGAATTTTACATGTAATGCTCCTAAAGATTAAAAAATTAAATTAAACAAGTAAGATGTTTACAAATTGGGCCCTTTGACATTTTGGCCTGATTTTCAACTAAGTATGAAGAAATTTCTTGATTGGGCTGGATTTTGGTTATTGGGCCTCGCCTTCAAGAATTTGGGCTCGTGATCCATCTCCTACCAAAATTGGGTCGTTGACGCTCGTAATGGAGATCCAATGCGTTTTGGCTGCAAGATTTGGTTTCTTGGACCAAGATTTCCAAGATTTGAAATCTTGATTTTCTTGATTCTTGAAATCTCTTCGAACAGCAAAATTGGGCCAAGATTCGGTTTCTTGATTTTCTTGAAAACAAGAAAGTGAATCTTGATTTTCCTGTTCTCTCGTGTATGCATCTAAGGCCTTGCTAACAAGCTCTTGAATGGTCCCATTTAGTTTGGACCGCATTTGTCGGGCCTTTGATCTCGTTATTGGGCCTTGTGGTAATGTGAGCCCATCACGTTCTTGAACTTGGATTGGGCCTTTATGACTCGTATCATTCCCCCCTTCCTCAAAAAGATTCGTCCTCGAATCTAAAAAATCAAATGAACTCGACTTTCCTCGATCGAACGGGACTAATGGCAATTGAGTCCACTGAAAAGAATAGCCATGAAATAGTAAATAGCAACGCAAACAAGTTTGTAGTCCAATTATAAGCATAATAGAACAGGTATAACGCATGTGAATGGACAGATTCAGATTACCATGCCTTAATCGACGGTCTATAGATTCACTCACACATGTATTATCAAAAACAAGAATCTTTTTATCAACCATCAAAATAGATTTATCATCAATAAATAAAATAGGACAGTCAAGCACGTTTCGATCTAAGTGTTCATCAACACAATCTTTGTCGCTAACCGAGGAGTACAAAAGTGTTTCAAAGGTTTCAAGCATCTTACCTTGATAAGCAAAAGAATAAGGGTCGATTTTACCTTTTTTCATTTAAAACAAACCTTCATTCATCGGGGGCATGTGTAGTCGAATCTCCGTTGTTGAGTTAACCTTTGTCAAATGGAACTCAAACTTCATGTACAACCACATAAACTGTTTAAGGCACGAATATAAATTGAAAACAAATTTGGAAAATTTCGTTACCTTATTCTCCAAAATAGATTTGGACAAATTCGAGGATTTTACACAAGGTAAATCAAGAGAATAACAAATCACGCTTCTTTTCGTAATGACTTTATCAACCACAATCGAAGAGTAACAATTAATCGGATCAAAATGAGGGGATCTTTTAAGAACTAAGTCACCAAAAGTTTGATCAATAATTTTCAAATCTGCACTGGACTCGGTTTCTAAAATTTCCTTACCTCGCTTACCTTCGGGATCATGTAGTGTGATTTCATCTTTGCCTAAGTTGATCGTATGAAAGCGTCTTTCATTTGAGAGGTATTGAAGTTGAAAGTTATCTTTCAATCTTTCGGGAACCTGAAAAGTAGCAACACAAGAAAAATTCATATCTTGGTTAGTGGAAACATTCCTCACTACCCTTTCCACGTCTTTTTCTTTTGTTTCTTTTTCTAATTCATTTTCTCTTCTTTCTTCAATTTCTTTTTCACTCTCAATCTCTTTTTGCTCTTTTTCATTCTCTTTTTCTTTTTCCTCACTTGTTTTAACAGAATTTTTCAGTTTGATTTGGTCCTCATGGACTTGTTCCGGAGTGAGCGGCACTAAGGTGAGTTTCTTTCCTTGATGCTTGAAAGAATACCTATTGGTACGACCATCGTGAGTGACTTTTCGATCCAATTGCCATGGTTCTCCTAGCAACAAATGGCAGGCCTGAATAGGCATTACGTCACACACAACTTCGTCTTGATACTTACCGATAGAAAAGGCGATGCGCACTTATTGAGTGACCCTAAATTGGCCTTTGTTGCTAAGCCCTTGTAGTTGATAAGGTTGTGGATGCTTGGTAGTGGTTAAGCAAAGCTTTTCCACCATCGTCATGCTGGCTATGTTCGAGCAACTTTCACCATCAATAATAACTCTACAAAGCTTACCTTGTACATGGCAGCGAGTATGAAAGAGATGTTCTCGTTGCTGCTCGCTCTTTGGTTTTGCCAAAGATGATTGTCCACGATCATGAAAATCATCATCCATTCTAGGGACACGTTGAGGGCTACACCTATAGGGCTGGTTATCCCTATCTTCCTTAATTGGATCTCGATATTGATGTTTTTGATTCACTCGTACCTCATTCAAAGTAGTATTCAATGCTTGAAGTGTAGCATTTATTTGTGTGATTGCAGCAGTATGTTCGTCTAACTGTTGTTGGACTTTCATAAGTGCATCATTATTATCACCTTTAGACATCTTCAAAACCTGTAAAAAATAAACACTCAACACTCAAAAATAAAAGTTAACAAACCTCACCATTAATCACTCAAAAAGAAAAATCAAATTCTCAATGAGGTCGAATTCAATCTTGTGAGTTCTTTATCAGAGTTTATATCAACCAATTAGAGAGTGTGAACCAAACTACCAAAGAATCCTAATTTGCACTAGGATGCCAAAAACTGACGAGACACCAATTGATTCGTGTTGCACCGAGGAAGAACTTGTGCACACGTTTAAATCCTACTAACACAAGAAACAAGAAGGTGTTAGATAATGTAAAGGAAGAATAAAGGTAAACAAATGAAAACCTACAGCTAAGAATCAATAAAAATTGCTGAAAACAGAAAACCCGAAAAACTGCGGAGTAACTTGACAACTTCGTTCGAGGTGTTCCCGATCTCCAAAAATCACGAAATTAAATCTGGAGTGTCCTTATATATTGAATTTTTGATCTGGAAATTTTGGGCACCAAATTCAACCCGCTGAATCTTTTTTTAAATTTTTATTGAATTTCGTCTTTTTTGATTTTTTTGACTTTTTTGACTGATTTTTTTGCGGGAATAATTTTTTTTATATTCAATCACAGTGCCAAAAACATGTATGTAAAATTTCAGATCAATCGGACAACGTTTACCCACTCAAATGAATTTTTTTTGAACAATTTTTCTGGGTAAAACTGCTGTTTATGCTGTAAAAAATAGAGATCAGTTTAGAAATCAACCAAGAACACCCAAAACACCCAAAATCTGATACCAAATGATACCGGGGTTGCGCGCGGACCAAGATCGAGTTGCCAAGTCACGAGAAACTCCTACGAAAGATCCTAGACGAATAGATCTGAAATCAAACAAAGAACGAGATTAAATCTGGAAAAATTAAAATATGGAATAAGAACCCTAAAAATCAGCAAGATCTAATCAAGGAACGAAACACTTATGAAAGAGGTTTCTTGAAACCAAGAACACGAAATTGATTCCCAAGAATGAACTCCCACAAGCCGAATCTGCCAAGAACACCAAAACAGTAAGTAGATTGAAACAATCAGATTTTTAATTGGAAGATTAGGGATTTGGGCGGCAAAAAAAAAAGAAAAGAAAGAAATAGGTGAAATTGAACAGTTCAAGAAGTGAATTTAAGTTGCGATTCGGTCCAATTGAACACCCAATATGAATTGCCCAAATTTCAGCAGCCGAATTTCACCCAACAAGAAGAAATAGAAAACGGCAAGAACCCTAAATTTTGGGGAATTTTGAGTCGATTATATGTGGCCAATAAAAGAATCGATTAAATGAAGAGTTCTTGGAGTTTGAATCAAGGCTGAAACACAAACAAGAACAGCAAAATATTAGATGATGAATCGGCCCAAGTAGGAATAAAGAAACAAATCAAAACAGCAAGAAATAAAGAAAAGTCCTAAGAACCCTTGAATTCCGAAAGAATTCACAAATTCCTTCAAACGGCTCTAATCTCCCCTCCAAAGAATATCGATGGCAAGAAGAAGGTTGAAGATGGCTCCCACAATCAAAAGATTGTTAAAACAACTTCTAAAGAAAACTCAAGAGAGAAATCTTGGAGAAAACCCCAAAGAAAATTCTACACTCAACAAATCTGAAATTTGATAGAAAAAATAATAATAAGATGTTTTTACAAAGGGTGGCTGGCCAATGCTTATATAGGCCTCCAACAAATCCTAATCTCACAAGTAACTAATAAAAATTAAACCTAATTAATAAAATAACAAGGTAAATTCGGCCATGCACTTATATGGGCTGTTTTGGGCCGAATTTTACATGTAATGCTCCTAAAGATTAAAAAATTAAATTAAACAAGTAAGATGTTTACAAATTGGGCCCTTTGACATTTTGGCCTGATTTTTAACTAAGTATGAAGAAATTTCTTGATTGGGCTGGATTTTGGTTATTGGGCCTCGCCTTCAAGAATTTGGGCTCGTGATCCATCTCCTACCAAAATTGGGTCGTTGACGCTCGTAATGGAGATCCAATGCGTTTTGGCTGCAAGATTTGGTTTCTTGGACCAAGATTTCCAAGATTTGAAATCTTGATTTTCTTGATTCTTGAAATCTCTTCGAACAGCAAAATTGGGCCAAGATTCGGTTTCTTGATTTTCTTGAAAACAAGAAAGTGAATCTTGATTTTCTTGTTCTCTCGTGTATGCATCTAAGGCGTTGCTAACAAGCTCTTGAATGGTCCCATTTAGTTTGGACCGCATTTGTCGGGCCTTTGATCTCGTTATTGGGCCTTGTGGCAATGTGAGCCCATCACGTTCTTGAACTTGGATTGGGCCTTTATGACTCGTATCATTACCTTTTTCAATCAATGTAAACCTTTTCTCCTCGGAAAGGTATTGAAGTCGAAATTCTTTGCTCGGATCTTCAGAAACCTGAAAAAGAACAACACAAGAAAATCTTATGTGGAGGTTAGTAGGAACACTCCTCACTTTTTCTTGCTCTCTTGCATCTTTTTTTCTCATTTCTTTTTCATCTACAACACTGATGTGATCCGGCCCGATTGATTGAGTCGGGTTCACTTAAGATGCCCGATCGTCGACGAGAAGCTCGTTCAAATTTGTAGATAGATGGAGTTTGAATGTTTTATAAGCGGAAGGTAGGCAAAATGGGTTCAAAGGATGGGTTTTGGTTTGATGAAAGATAGGTTCGGTTTAACAAAGAATTAAGTTACAAAGATGATAAATAGATGGAAATGGATAAAGAACTCAAACTTTAAGAATGATTCAATACTAAAAAGTATTGCCCCGAGTCTTATATTGCTTAAGGTGAATTTTGATGAAGGATAGAAGCGGACCGTGACCCGTTACCTATATGGAGGTAAGAACCAAAGGTATAGGAAGATGGTTGAACGCCACACCGATTCGGTGATAAGTTCAATGGAGTTCGGATTGACACCACTAGCAAGCTAGATAAGTCGCTTCGAGACTCGAACGAAAGAAGAGAGGAGGTAACCTCACAAGAACAAAAGTTCTATTAAGTTTAATTGATCAAATTCTGTAACCTTTTACAATAAACAAAATAAACTATTTATAGGCTCTCTAATGCCTATTAAAATTCAGCTACTAATGTGTTCACACAACAATTAAAAATGTTCACACTTCAAGCATTAAATCTCTGTTCATGGATAGTGTAAGTTCATGCATGGTTGAATAATCATGTTTCTTCCCAAAACCCGTTCATGCATGCTTAACCAATAAGAAAGCTTCCTTGTTCCATGAATGTGCATCTTCAATTCATATCCAACCCCTCTTGGACGAATGCTAGGTGCATGGGTCATGCATCTCTCTTAATTAAAACTTTAATGATGGGCTGGTTCATGAATGGAAGCATGTACCTTGTAAATTCGTTCTCCCCTTTGTACATGCACATTATACATTCAATGTGATGAATTAAGGTAATATTCCCTCCCTTTGGACGTTCATGAATCCACCCATACATGTATAGGAGCTGATTGGTCAAATTGAGGTGTGAATGGCTTAGATGCTGCCTTGGGAATACGATCGGCCAAGCTTGTGCTTTAAGTTGCTGGACACCTTTTGGCCAAATAGGTGCCTTGGGGAGCCAAATGGATCAGCCACCATTCATTGAAAGAGGCCTTACATGCACCGTCCCATACATTGAACCTATCATGCATGAACCTTGTTTAATTACTCTCCAAATTCAACTCACCTACAAAAACACATGAACCAAAATTAAATCACATAAAATTCAGCTGAACAAACATTAATATAATTTAGACACACTAATTAAACATAAATTAAATTAGACAAATTTAATAAAGTCTTAACAAGACATATTAAATTCGGCCAAGACACATTTAAAACATGTAATAAGTCAAAACATAATTATGAGCTGTAGTAATTTAAGCTAAATTAATAAATTACTTAATTTATTCAGACATTAAAATAAATGAGTTGAAATAAACTTAAGCCAAGCTCAAACGAGCTAAAGTAAGCTAAATTGAGCTCAAACGAGCTAAATTAAGCTCATGTGAGCTAAATCGAGCTGGGAAAAACTAAGATTGAGCTTGTTGAGCTGAGATTGAGCTTCATCTTGCACTTGGGGCCCTCGTGTTTAGGCCGATCATGATAGCAACGAGTGGTGCCACAACATGATGCGATTGAGATCACATCAAACACTCATTTATTGCTCAATATCTTTTCTCTCTTCAGACTCAATTTCTTTTTCTTCTCACATTCTTTTCACTCTCAGTCTCGATCTCTTTTTCTTTTTCACTTTCTTTTTCAATTTCATTTTTCTTTTTCTCATTCTCTTTTTGCTTTCTTTCACACTCCTTTTCTTTCATTTTTTTCATTACAAGAGGAAGATAACAATAAAGAATCAGGATGGCAAATTTTTCAATGGGCATAAGGAAACGCA
The DNA here is from genome assembly GCF_007990345.1 of Gossypium hirsutum. NCBI lineage: Eukaryota > Viridiplantae > Streptophyta > Magnoliopsida > Malvales > Malvaceae > Gossypium > Gossypium hirsutum. The sequence continues at coordinate 49,521,501 of NC_053433.1, read as the reverse complement.
TTTACAAAAGAAAATTGTTCGTCTCTTCGTGATGGATTCTCTGTGGATGTTTTCTTTAAAGTTCTTGAAGAAATATATCTATCTTCTCTTTGATCATCTTGAAAAACCTTGGACTCAAAGTTTTCTCACTTTCTAATTGAATTCCTCGTTAAGTAAGAGTCACAGTATAAGGCACTTTGTCTCGAAGTCCTTGACAAATAGGGATCACGACATGAATCTTTTCTTGAGTAGTCATGGGAAGGGTGTTGCCATGATGATCTTAACTCTGCGTCTCAACTTAGCAAAATTTGCTTCTGTTGGGCTCTTGCTCGATGGCCTCGCTCTTCGACATGAACCAATTGTTCTTGGAGGGGTTTTAGTTTCCTATCAAACAAGCAATCCATTTCTTTCACGAAGTCTATAAGTTCAAAATATAAAATCTCTTCTCGAGACTTGATTAGTTGCTGAAAAGAAGATTGTTAAAACAAAATAGAAATAAACACCACACCACAAAACCTCACTAGTTCATTCAGAAAAGAAATAATAGATGTGCACTCCACTCGTGTTTTCACTCGTTTTAGGCTTTTCAACACTCGAATGATCTCACACTCTCTAGCCTTTTACCACTCGTACTTGCTTTCGTAACCTCGTATTTTGTTTCTCTTGACTTATCTTGGTGCTTTGGGGTCGGCTTGAGAATTGGTTACGAGGGATATGATGTATTGGTGTATGGGTAGGCTAAAAATAAAATTTTCGGTGTAGTGTGGTGTTTTGGAATAGGGAGTTAAAAGTTGATGAAATGGACACTTAGACAATTGGAATAATTTGTATAACGACAGAGAAGAGAACTTGAAAACTTAAATTTTTTTTATAATTTCGTATTTCTTTTTTTTAACTTCAAAATAACAAGATTACAATGAAGAAACTTCAAATACAACTTGAAATTTTTTTTGAATTTTTTTCACAATGAACCTATTTCGATCTTGGAACGAATGTAGGCGCTTCTTATTTTCAAGCTCTGATACCAAATGATGTGATCTGGCTCGGGTGATGGAGTCAAATTCACGATGTGCTCGATCGTACACGAGAAGAGTCATTCGTGATTTGGTCTCGGTAGTAGAAGATAGGCGGATAGGCTTGGTTAAAGCAAATGGGGGTTTAAAAGAAGTAAAATAGAGGTGATAGGTTCGGCTAAAGAATCAATGATGGATTTTGGATAGGTGCTTCGGTTTTGGTGATAATGAGGAAGAAACAACGAAAGTTGGTAATGGATTAGTGGACTTAATGTCAGGAGCGATTCAACACTAAAAAGTGTCACTCCAATTCCTATATTGTTAAGGTGGAAAGATGATAGTAGGATAGATGAACGCCATACCAAGAATGGTGATAAGTTCAAACAAGATCGGTAGACACCACTAGCACAACTAGATAAGTCTTCGAAACTTGTACGAGATATGAGAGGAAGCAACCTCATAGAAACAGAGTTTCACTAAAAATTTGGCAAAAAGTCCTTTTACAAAGAAATGAGTAAACTATTTATATTCTAGCATGTGTAGCTGAATAGAAAAATTGGCTAACTTAGAAACTAAGCAATTCAGCTAGGAAGTAACTAGAATAATCTAGAACAATCTAGAACAAGTCATTAATTTGCTAAGGCTAGATTCGGCTGAATGGAACTTCATTTGACAGCTTCATGAGTAAGCAAAGTGTCTTGGATGAATGTGAAGTCTTGGAAGCTTAATAGCTTGTCTAGATTCTACCATGGAATGAATGAAACATTCAAGAAGTGTCTCTTGGCCGAATAGACACCTAGGGAAGTCATTTGGGCAGCAAACAATTCATGTATCAAGAACTAGATGCATTCTCCCATTCGTTGTAGCTTACTGTCCAAGCATCTTCTCTTAGCCTTCATTCATGAATTGAATTTAGAAATTAATTATGCAGCTACCCTTTGGCTGAATAAGCACTTAGGAACACCAATGGTCCATCCACATACATTCGGCCATGCATGGAACTAGGAAGGGGACTTGAATCTAGCCGTACATGAACATTCATTAAATGCTCTCCATTCATGTATGTGTGTTGTCCAAAGTGAATGTATCTTCATAATCCAATGCATGTAATTAACCTTCCATGTATTTGAACATAATTCCCTCCAAGCATTGAACCGAACCATACATGAATCTTCTAATGCATTAAACTAGCCCGTACATACACCTAGCCTTAATTGCACATCCACATTCGGCTAACATACAAAAGAAATAAAAAATAATTATTTAAAAATATATATTCATTTTAAACATAATTAAACAGAAAATAGACAACTGAAATGACACTAACTAAATTGGACACATTTAATTGAAACTAACTAGCATATTAAATTCGGCTTGCTCAAATAGACAAGAACAATTAATGAACTAATTTGAGCTAGGGAGCTCGGCATGAGCTGAAGAAAATTGAATTAAAATAATGTTAAAACTTTGTTTATTGAAATGGAAAAATAAACGAGCTGAAAAGAAGCTAAATCAAGCTCAAATAAGCTGAAACAAGCTCAAGTGAGCTGATTGGAGCTGAGTTGAGCTCAGGTAGCTGGAGAGGAGCTGAAATCGAATTGCAAAAGGATGCAATGAGTCTTCAAAGAGTTGTACACAACTTCCCTAACATCAAAGGGATTTTTTTCATCCCAAATTCAAGTCAACAAAGCTGTTAAAGCTTCTTAAAGTTGCTTGGTACGTGCTCGAGTCATGGGACCTTTTAGAAGCTCGATTATATCTTGATTCGCACTTGTGGGAGCCCTGGTGATACGGGGTTGCGCGCGGACCAAGATCGAGTTGCCAAGTCACGAGAAACTCCTACGAAAACCCTAAACAATTAGATCTGAAACAAAACAGAAAATTAAAAGATTAGATTTTTGAATTTTCAGATCTGAAATAAAATCCCCAAATCAGCAAAGAATCAAATTGAGAATAGAAATAAGTGTTAGGGTTCTTGAAACCCTCAAGGAGATTGTGATTCTGCCCAATTGAACACCAAGATAGTTTTTCCCAAATTTCGACAATCTAATTTCACCCAAAAAGAGTATGAAAAAACCCTAGAAATTGGGGATTTTTGGGCTGATTCCTTAAGATAGAAAAAGGCTGAAAACACAATAAGAACAGAAAATAGATTAGATAATGATTCAGCACAAGTAGAAATAAAGAAAGAATTGACAGTAAGAAATTAAAAGATAAGTCCTAAGAAGCCTTGAAATCTCGAAAGATCTCACAACTCCCTTCAAACGGCTCTAATCTCCCCTCCAAAGAATATCAATGGCAAGAAGAAGGTTGAAGATGGCTCCCACAATCAAAAAGATTGTTAAAACAACTTCTAAAGAAAACTCAATAGAGAAATCTTGGAGAAAACTCAAAGAAAATTCTGCTCTCAACAAATCTGAAATTTTAATAATAATGATAAGTGTTTAACAAGGTGGACAGTCATGCCTTTAAATAGGCCTTATAACTAGTCCTAATCTAATTAGAAAACTAAAATAAAAAAAACTCCTAATTATTTTAATATGGAAATTCGGTCAAAGGTCATTTTATCTGGGACTCTTGGACTGAATATTGACATAAAAATTTAAACTAAGTAAATAAATAAATAAATAAATAAAAATAAAACTTTACAACTTGGGCCACTTTGACAATTTGGCCTGATTTTCAACTAAGTATGGATGGATTTCTTGATTGGGCTGGGAATTTGCTTATTGGGCCTCGCCTTCAAGAATTTGGGCTTTTGTGACTCGTATCATTCCCCCTTCCTCAAAAGATTCGTCCTCGAATCTGAAAAATCAAATGAACTCGACTTTCCTCTATCGAACGGGACTAATGGCAATTGAGTCCACTGAAAAGAATAGCCATGAGATAGTAAATAGCAACGGAAACAAGCTTGTAGTCCAATCATAAGCATAACAGAACAGGTATAACGTATGTGAATGGACAGATTCAGATTACCATGCAAACAATCTAATTTACTCACCACTGCCTCGTCAAATATTTGAAACAAAGATGGACATGTTTTAAGGCATTCAGTCGTCTCACATTGTTCCCACAAACCATGAATAAATTGCGAGTAATAAATCAAATGGTAAACATAATCGTCACAAGTAGGTATTTGAAAAGATTCACATGGTTTACAGAGTTGCATAATCATACCATGAATTAATCGACGGTCTATAGATTCACTCACACATGCATTATCAAAAACAAGAATCTTTTTATCAACCATCAAAACAGATAGATCATCAATAAATAAAATAGGACAGTCAAGCATGTTTTGATCTAAGTGTTCATCAACACGATCTTTATCACTATCCGAGGAGTACAAAAGTGTTTCAAAGGTTTCAAGCATCTTACCTTGATAAGCAGAAGAATAAGGGTCGATTTTACCTTTTTCATTTAAAACAAACGTTCGCTCATCGGGGGCATAGTGTAGTCGAATCTCCGTTGTTGAGTTAACCTTTGTCAAATGGAACTCAAACTTCATGTACAACCACATAAACTGTTTAAGGCACGAATATAAATTGAAAACAAATTTGGAAAATTTCGTTACCTTATTCTCCAAAACAGATTTGGACAAATTCGAGGATTTTACACAAGGTAAATCAAGAGAATAACAAATCACGCTTCTTTTCGTAATGACTTTATCAACCACAATCGAAGAGTAACAATTAATCGGATCAAAATGAGGGGATCTTTTAAGAACTAAGTCACCAAAAGTTTTATCAATAATTTTCAAATCTGCACTGGACTCGGTTTCTAAAATTTCCTTACCTCGCTTACCTTCGGGATCATGTAGTGTGATTTCATCTTTGCCTAAGTTGATTGTATGAAAGCGTCTTTCATTTGAGAGGTATTGAAGTTGAAAGTTATCTTTCGATCTTTCGGGAACCTGAAAAGTAGCAACACAAGAAAAATTCATATCTTGGTTAGTGGAAACATTCCTCACTACCCTTTCCACGTCTTTTTCTTTTGTTTCTGTTTCTAATTCATTTTCTCTTCTTTCTTCAATTTCTTTTTCACTCTCAATCTCTTTTTGCTCTTTTTCATTCTCTTTTTCTTTTTCCTCACTTGTTTTAACAGAATTTTTCAGTTTGATTTGGTCATCATGGACTTGTTCCGGAGTGAGCGGCACTAAGGTGAGTTTCTTTCCTTGATGCTTGAAAGAATACCTATTGGTACGACCATCGTGAGTGACTTTTTGATCCAGTTGCCATGGTTCTCCTAGCAACAAATGGCAGGCTTGAATAGGAATTACGTCGCACACAACTTCGTCTTGATACTTACCGATAGAAAAGGCGATGCGCACTTGTTGAGTGACCTTAAATCGGCCTTCGTTGCTAAGCTCTTGTAGTTGATAAGGTTGTGGATGCTTGGTAGTGGTTAAGCAAAGCTTTTCCACCATCGTCGTGCTGGCTACGTTCGTGCAACTTTCACCATCAATAATAACTCTACAAAGCTTCCCTTGTACATGGCAGCGAGTATGAAAGAGATGTTCTCGTTGCTGCTCACTCTTTGGTTTTGCCAAAGAAGGTTGCTCACGATCATGAAAATCATCATCCATTCTAGGGACACGTCGAGGGTCGCGCCTATGGGGCTGGTTATCCCGATCTTCCTTGATTGGATATCGATATTGAGGTTCTTGATTCAATCGTACCTCATTGATGGTAGCAGTCAAGGCTCGAAGAGCAGCAGCCTGTTCATCCAACTGTTGTTGGAATTTTTTAAATATGTCACTATTATTATCACCTGTAGACATTTTTTTTTAAAACCTGCAAAACACTCAACACTCAAAAATAAAAGTTATCAAACCTCACCGTTAATCACTCAAAAAGAAAAAATCAAATTCTCAATGAGGTCGAATTCAATCTTGTGAGTTCTTTATCAGAGTTTATATCAACCAATTAGAGAGTGGATGAACCAAACTACCAAAGAATCCTAATTTGCACTAGGATGCCAAAAACTGACGAGACACCAATTGATTCGTGTTGCACCGAGGAAGAAGTTGTGCACACGTTTAAATCCTACTAACACAAGAAACAAGAAGGTGTTAGATAACGTAAAGGAAGAATAAAGGTAAACAAATGAAAACCTACAGCTAAGAATCAATAAAAATTGCTGAAAACAGAAAACCCGAAAAACTGTGGAGTAACTTGACAACTTCGTTCGAGGTGTTCCGGATCTCAAAAAATCACAAAATTAAATCTCGAATGTCCTTAAATATTTAATTTTTGATCTGGAAAGTTTGGGCACCAAACTCAACCCGCTGAATTTTTTTAAAATTTTTATTGGATTTCGTCTTTTTTTCAATTTTTTTGACTTTTTGACTGTTTTTTTGCGGGAATAATTTTTTTTATATTCAATCACAGTGCCAAACACATGTATGTAAAATTTCAGATCAATCGGACAACGTTTACCCACTCAAATGAATTTTTTTGAACAATTTTTCTGGGTAAAACTGTTGTTTATGCTTTAAAAAATAGAGATCAGTTTAGAAATCAACCAAGAACACCCAAAACGCCCAAAATCTGATACCAAATGATACGGGGTTGCGCGCGGACCAAGATCGAGTTGCCAAGTCACGAGTAACTCCTACGAAAACCCTAAACAATTAGATCTGAAACGAAATAGAAAATTAAAAGATTAGATTTTTGAATTTTCAGATCTGAAATAAAATCCCCAAATCAGCAAAGAATCAAATTGAGAATAGAAATAAGTGTTAGGGTTCTTGAAACCCTCAAGGAGATTGTGATTCTGCCCAATTGAACACCAAGATAGTTTTCCCCAAATTTCGACAATCTAATTTCACCCAAAAAGAGTATGAAAAACCCTAGAAATTGGGGATTTTTGGGCTGATTCCTTAAGATAGAAAAAGGCTGAAAACACAATAAGAACAGAAAATAGATTAGATAATGATTCAGCACAAGTAGAAATAAAGAAAGAATTGACAGTAAGAAATTAAAAGATAAGTCCTAAGAAGCCTTGAAATCTCGAAAGATCTCACAACTCCCTTCAAACGGCTCTAATCTCCCCTCCAAAGAATATCAATGGCAAGAAGAAGGTTGAAGATGGCTCCCACAATCAAAAAGATTGTTAAAACAACTTCTAAAGAAAACTCAATAGAGAAATCTTGGAGAAAACTCAAAGAAAATTCTGCTCTCAACAAATCTGAAATTTTAATAATAATGATAAGTGTTTAACAAGGTGGACAGTCATGCCTTTAAATAGGCCTTATAACTAGTCCTAATCTAATTAGAAAACTAAAATAAAAAAAACTCCTAATTATTTTAATATGGAAATTCGGTCAAAGGTCATTTTATCTGGGACTCTTGGACTGAATATTGACATAAAAATTTAAACTAAGTAAATAAATAAATAAATAAATAAAAATAAAACTTTACAACTTGGGCCACTTTGACAATTTGGCCTGATTTTCAACTAAGTATGGATGGATTTCTTGATTGGGCTGGGAATTTGCTTATTGGGCCTCGCCTTCAAGAATTTGGGCTTTTGTGACTCGTATCACCTGGGCATGCATACATCAGGAGAACTAGAAACCGAAAAGATCTTCACACCTGAGACAAGGAAGATAAGGATTCGGCATGAAAGGGAAATAGTATTTGGCCTTAAGCAATACTATGGCACTTATTGATTTGTTAGATCACCAAAACCAAATTACGCTAGAAGGGTTGGAGTAATCGGCCTGTCTATCAAAAAGGTAGATATCGCAACAAGAATAGCTTGAGGGAAGAGGAAGAAAGGGAGCAAGGAGTATACGGTCACTGTGGAAGATAAACTCAGATGACCATGAGAACAAAAGAAAGGGAGCTGATAAATTCGGCCAAGGAGAAATGTTTGAGAAAATTGAAGACGAAAAGAGAGTAGAGAGCAATTTCCCCAAAACCAAAATAGAAACAGTAGAGAATCAGCTTAGACAACAAAGTAACAAGGGAAGAAGGAGAAATTGAAACACACCCAAACTAAAAATGCATTAGAGAACAACAACAATAAAAGACTTCAGAAACAAGAGTGAGAGGACTCTAAATTTTGCCAAACCACAAAAGAAGTGACCAATTACCACTCATAGATGAAATCCTGAGTGGTCAAAGTCCCATTCGACCACAACTCCTCCCACTTCCAAATTCCAAAAAATCCTCCTTAAATCTCTCCTTAACCCCCTCTTACAATCCCTCTATGACTAATTCAAATTCTCCTCCATACATCAGTGTTTTGGTCAAACACTACTACCCCCAAGGCAAACAGTAAAAATAATGTCCGTATACACAAACAGGGATTCAAACATCAGACCTATAACACCCCAAACCCGGCCCAGACGTTACGGCCGAATCTGGTGTGTCACATTGGAGTGTTACTGTATAGGTCATGTTTTATCTAAAATCTTTCTTAGTGATTTAAAGAGTATTTTCATTATAGATTAAAGTGAATGGAAGCTGTGCACCAGGTAGGATGCTGAAAAAAGAGGAGGTGAGTCTATTGGACTGCTTAAGTACCAAGCTCTTCATGGATCCACTCCTAGACATGCACACAACCATTGCCACACTTTAACTGAATGATTGTTCAGGAAAAACCATTTCATTTTAAGCCTTTGAAAACACTTATTAATTTCTGAAAACGTTTTCATTTCGGAAGCTTTGTCTTGTTTCATGATATTTTGAAATCAGGTAATCTCTTTTAAAAATGCGCCCTAGAGCTATTCAATTTTAAACATTTAAATCAATATCATGCTTAAGCTAATAATCATACTAAAGCAATTAAAAAATAATTAAAGCGGCCTTATTACAACTTAAAACCCAAAGTAATTAAAGTGAATGAAACTAATCAAGTCATAAGAAGAAAATTGAGCTTGCAAAACATGTGGCCACTTCGAATCCCTCTCAGCTCCAAGTCCACTATGGTTGGGGGTTACCTACACAGATAAAATAAAAGGGTGAGTTTGGAAAACTCAGTGTGTAAAATAACCCAACCATAGTCCAGATCAGTTCAAACCACAAAAACAGATTAAGTTGGGCCTTAGCTGATACGACCCGCCCTTGGGAACGGCCATTGCATCAGCCTACAAGCGAGGCTCGTCGTGTTTGCAAGCTGGACGTAGCTCAATCTTATTTTGTGGAGCTTCATTTAGCTCGTTTCCAGCTCAGTTCAAGCTCAATGAGCTCGAACTAGCTCAATTTCATTAAGACCTTATTATAGTAGCTGAAATAATTATTTAAGTCATTTAATTAGTTTATTACAGCTCAATTAATATTCATTATTTATTTGGTTTAAAATCTGGTTCGATTTAATTATGCATGATTAATTGTGTTTTTCTTACATGTTATTAAGTTAAATTAAATTCCTACAGCTTATAAATAAGTCTTAATACATGTTTTAATGTGTCTTGTCCAAACTGAATTAATTAGACTTAGTTTAATTAATTGAGTTTTGTTTTAATTATTTGGATTAATGTTGTCTAAATTTCGCTTTTAATATGATTCAGCTGAATAATGATCAACTAAATTCATTTGTTCATGTTGTGTAGGTTGGCCGAATGTGGGTGGAAGCATTTGAGCTAGGTGCATGCATCATAGGTTCAATGAATGTGGCGTTACATGCATGAGGAATGTTCAGCTGATTTTAAATGATTCAAGAACCAGCATAATGCCGTTCACACATGAAGTTCACACTCTTGGCTTTCAGTTTGGAATGTTCACACACAAAGACTCTTTGAAACCGAGTGTTCACACTTCATTTGGCCATTCAAATCCCTCTTAATGGCTGGTCACTTTTCAGCAAAAGATACAACTTAAATGAGTTCATTTATGTACATTGGCTGAATTTAACTTCTTCATGCACCATTCAAAGTGACCAAGGTTCAATGGGAGTTCTAGAAGCTTGTCAAGTTCAGCCGAATCTAGCTAGCACATTCAAGTGGTTCATTTGCTTACTCCTTAAGGATTGAAAGAGACCATTCAGCTAACTTAGGAGATTATTATAAATAGCTGAATTTTTTTAATTTGTAAAGAACTTTTTGTCATTTTAATTAGCGAATTGCTGCCAAATTTGTGAGGCGTTTTCTCTCAAATTTCGTTCGAAGCCCGTAAGACTTATCTAAGCTTTTAGTGGCGTCTTTCCGAGTCTTTTCCGAACTATCACTCCTTAAACCCGAGTGTGGCGTTCACCTTTGATACCTTTGGTTCATACTTTCCTAAGTATCGGGTCAAGGTCCTTTTTAACCATTTCCAATTCATTTAGGTCCTATAAGTTTCGGGTCGACACTTTTCTTTAGTGTTGGTTCATTCTTGACCTCTTTGAACCATTACCAATTCGTACCAAATACCATACCATTTCATACCAATTCCATACCATTTCGTACCAATTCCCAAATACCAAAACGTACCAAAACCAAATACCATTTCTTAATTATCCTAAACCGAACTCTTCCATTCTATTCATACCATTTCGACTTAAACCAAATCCATATCCAACTTTGCACGAACTTATCTTACTTCTTTGTACACAAATATATTCTAACTCCTTCTCGTCTAATCTACTTCTTCGTTTAAGATTGGGAATCAAACGACTCAGACTCAACTACTAAACCGAGATCATATCATTTGGTATCAGAGCTGGTAAAAACGAGAAGTACGAGCACTCGAAGTCAATTTGAAATAGGTACGTAAAAAATAAAAGGAGTTCGAAAAAAATTGAAAAAAAAAATTACATACGGTTTAGGTGCGGACGAAAAGAACGTGAAAGATCCGTAAAAAAAAGAGTCTAGAGACACTTCAATAGAAATTTTTCCAAAATCTCATTCTACACTCTTTTATATCCCCCGTAGTGAAATTTTACGCAATTAAAAAAAAACTTTCGATATAAAAAAAAGTGTTACGAGTTTGTAAGTTTGGCATTCTCTTCTCTTCATCTTCTAAGCCACACTTAGCCTAAAGCCTTTCTTGTTTCTTTTAGCCTACCCTAACCTAACATCAATCCCTTGTAAAGCCATTTGAAGCCGACCCATTGAACTACGATAAGGTCACGACGAGTCGCTTACGAAATCACGAGAGGAAATTGAGTGGAAAAAGGCACGAGTGTTGTGAGAGCATTAGAGAGAAGAAAAAGCCATTAAAGAGTGTAAACACGAGTGGAGTGCCGAATTATTTTCTTTTTGAGTGACTTGTGAGTTTTTGTTGTGAGGTTATAATTTCATATATCAAGAAGCCCTACAATAAACATGGCAGAAAGGCAACCTGTTCGAAATGTGCCAGACTTGAATTTACAAGCATTGCTACGCGAGGTAGAACGATTGTTCGATCAAAAGTTAGAACCGATTCAAGATAGACTTGATCGTGTGGAAGGAAGAGCCCAACGAAGGAGAACTCCCTTAAGCCCTCCGAGAAATCGAGGACGGCAATCTGATTTAGATGATGAATCTTCCGAGTCGATTGAACACGAAAGTGATCAAGGGTCCAATGCGAATGTTCAACGAAGAGGCCAATGCAACCGAGGCCAACGAAATCGAAGGAGGTTCGATGATGACTTGAAAAGCATTAAGTTGTCAATCCCTTAATTCCAAGGCCGATCGGATCCCGAAGCTTATCTCGAGTGGGAGAAAAAGATCGAGCTTATATTTGAATGCCATAACTATTCTGAGGCCAAGAAAGTTAAGTTGGCTGCTATCGAATTTTCAGACTACGCAATGGTGTGGTGGGACCAACTTACAACTAGCCGAAGGCGAAATGGTGAGCGTCCTATCCAAACATGGTCCGAGATGAAGGCTGTAATGCGACGACGTTTCATCCCTTCGTACTACCATCGGGAGTTGTACCAAAAACTTCAAAATCTTACACAAGGGACGAGAAGCGTGGAGGATTACTTCAAGGAGATGGAAGTGGCCATGATTCAAGCGGATGTGGAGGAAGATCGAGAGGCAACTATGGCTCGTTTCTTAGCCAGACTTAACCTTGAAATTGCCAACATAGTTGAGTTGCAACACTACGTAGAGATCGTCGATATGGTTCACATGGCGATCAAGGTCGAAAAGTAACTCAAGATGAAAGGAATCGTACGTGGTTATTCCTCTTCGAATGCATCTAAGTGGAACCAAGGGGCAAGTAAGAATGTTTCAACAAATCAATCAAAAGAAAATGTGGTGCCCATGAAGTCCAACAAGTCTGTGGCTGAATCTAGCAAAGGTAAGGCCATTGAAAATACTCAATCCCGAACACGTGATATTAAGTGTTTTAAGTGTCAAGGGAGAGGGCACATAGCGAGCCAATGCCCAAATCGCAACACAATGGTGATACTCCCTAATGGTGAAATAAAATCGGAGGAGGAAATAGACAAGAATGAAGAAGAGATTAACAATCCTTCCGATAACGAAGATGAGATAGAGTTTGCCGTTGAAGGTGAAATGCTCATTGTTAAAAGAAGTCTTAGTGCACAAAGCTCTATAGGTGAACCGCAACGCGAGGATTTGTTTCATACCCGATGTTATGTTCATGGAAAGGTTTGTAGCGTTGTGATCGATGGCGGGAGTTGCACAAATGTTGCAAGCACACTTATGATCAAGAAGTTGTCTTTGCCGACCCTTAAGCACCCGAGTCCCTACAAGTTACAATGGCTCAATGAAGGAGTCGAACTTAAGGTAACCAAACAAGCATTGATTCCCTTTTCAATTGGAAGATACCAAGACGAGATTTTGTGCGACGTTGTACCCATGCATGCGGGCCACTTACTGCTTGGGAGGGCGTGGCAGTTTGATCGGTGAGTCAAGCACGATGGGTTCTCGAACCAATATTCATTCAAGCACAAAGGCAAAAATATCACTTTGGCCCCATTGTCTCCACAACAAGTGATGGAAGATCAACAACGATTAAAGCAATCCTTGGAAGATTTGAATGAACAAAAAAAGAAATTGAGAGAGAGTGAAAAAGAAAAGAAAAATGATTCAAAAGAAAAGAATCGAGATTGTGAGAAAAACAAGATCAAAGAAAAAGAAAGTGAAAGAAATTTGAGTGAGAGAAAGAAAAATGTTTTGATTAATCTTTGTCTTCTTGTCTCTTCATTTTTTCAGGTTAAACCAAGCAAGGAATTACGATTACATTATATTCCTGAGAAGAGAAGGTTCATATTGCGAGAGAATGGTAAAACCGATCCTCAAATCCATAATCTCAAGGATAGACAAGGTTTGGTTTCTGAAGAACTAAAAACATCTCTATTTTGTTCAAAAGGTGATGACATTCGTGAATATGACAAGTTTGATGAAGAAGTGGAAGATTATTGACCAGTACTAAGTTTAAATTTGCAAAACTTGATTCGACTAAGTGATCTTGTTTCTTTTGGCCGATTAATATTTTTTTCACATATTTGTTTAAAAGACTTTTTGTGGATTTGTGGTTATTCGTTAAAATCTATTCGTCCATTGGATGGGATTTTTCATGGTGAAGATTTGACCAATCGATTTAATTGTTTGATTCATGAGTCTTCGAATCCATTTGATAGAGTGTTTTGTGGGATATGTGTTTATTTGCATGAACTGTTCATATTCGTAGAATTATTTCCCATGTCTAGTTCCTTGATGAATTTGGAAAATCAATGTGGAAAGGTAAGGCTTATCTATATTTTTGAATTCGGCAATAGTTCTTTTGCTCTAATTGTGATTGAAAATTTGGAAAGAGTTCGCAAGTTTGTAGTTCATTGTGTCATTCATAATTTCTTTATTGTGTAGGTGACACTTTGAAGTGGCTTTGCCCTAAAGAGGGAGGGCAAGTAACTAATCGGTGTTATTTTCAATCTACTCATGAATTTCAGGTTGCTGGGAGCAAGTTTGTCAAATTCAACAACCAAGGGGTCTTTGCTAATGAAAGTTTCTTTGCGAGCAAGTGGCCCGATTTGGGGACAAATCGCTCTAAAGAGGGAGGGGATGATACGACCCGCCCTTGGGAACGGCCATTGCATCAGCCTACAAGCGAGGCTCGTCGTGTTTGCAAGCTGGACGTAGCTCAATCTTATTTTGTGGAGCTTCATTTAGCTCGTTTCCAGCTCCTTTCAAGCTCAATGAGCTCGAACTAGCTCAATTTCATTAAGACCTTATTATAGTAGCTGAAATAATTATTTGAGTCATTTAATTAGTTTATTACAGCTCAATTAATATTCATTATTTATTTGGTTTAAAATCTGGTTGGATTTAATTATGCATGATTAATTGTGTTTTTCTTACATGTTATTAAGCTAAATTAAATTCCTACAGCTTATAAATAAGTCTTAATACATGTTTTAATGTGTCTTGTCCAAACTGAATTAATTAGACTTAGTTTAATTAATTGAGTTTTGTTTTAATTATTTGGATTAATTTTGTCTAAATTTCGTTTTTAATATGATTCAGCTGAATAATGATCAACTAAATTCATTTGTTCATGTTGTGTAGGTTGGCCGAATATGGGTGGAAGCATTTAAGCTAGGTGAGGTGCATGCATCATAGGTTCAATGAATGTGGCGTTACATGCATGAGGAATGTTCAGCTGATTTTAAATGATTCAAGAACCAGCATAATGCCGTTCACACATGTAGTTCACACTCTTGGCTTTTCGGTTTGGAATGTTCACACACAAAGACTCTTTGAAACCGAGTGTTCACACTTCATTGGGCCATTCAAATCCCTCTTAATGGCTGGTCACTTTTCAGCAAAAGATACAACTTAAATGAGTTCATTTATGTACATTGGCTGAATTTAACTTCTTCATGCACCATTCAAAGTGACCAAGGTTCAATGGGAGTTCTAGAAGCTTGTCAAGTTCAGCCGAATCTAGCTAGCACATTCAAGTGGTTCATTTGCTTACTCCTTAAGGATTGAAAGAGACCATTCGGCTAACTTAGGAGATTATTATAAATAGCTGAATTTTTTTACTTTGTAAAGAACTTTTTGACATTTTAATTAGCGAATTGCTGCCAAATTTGTGAGGCATTTTCTCTCAAATTTCGTTCGAGGCCCGTAAGACTTATCTAAGCTTTTAGTGGCATCTTTCCGAGTCTTATCCGAACTTATCACTCCTTAAACCCGAGTGTGGTGTTCACCTTTGATACCTTTGGTTCATACTTTCCTAAGTATCGGGTCAAGGTCCTTTTTAACCATTTCCAATTCATTTAGGTCCTATAAGTTTCGGGTCGACACTTTTCTTTAGTGTTGGTTCATTCTTGACCTCTTTGAACCATTACCAATTCGTACCAAATACCATACCATTTCATACCAATTCCATACCATTTCGTACCAATTCCCAAATACCAAAACGTACCAAAACCAAATACTATTTCTTAATTATCCTAAACCGAACTCTTCCATTCTATTCATACCATTTCGACTTAAACCAAATCCATATCCAACTTTGCACGAACTTATCTTACTTCTTTGTACACAAATATATTCTAACTCCTTCTCGTCTAATCTACTTTTTCGTTTAAGATCGGGAATCAAACGACTCAGACTCAACTACTAAACCGAGATCATATCATTTGGTATCAGAGCTGGTAAAAACGAGAAGTACGAGCACTCGAAGTCAATTTGAAATAGGTACGTAAAAAATAAAAGGAGTTCGAAAAAAAAATTGAAAAAAAAAATTGCATACGGTTTAGGTGCGGACGAAAAGAACGTGAAAGATCTGTAAAAAAAAAGAGTCTGGAGACACTTCAATAGAAATTTTTCCAAAATCTCATTCTACACTCTTTTATATCCCCCGTAGTGAAATTTTACGCAATTAAAAAAAACTTTCGATATAAAAAAAAGTGTTACGAGTTTGTAAGTTTGGCATTCTCTTCTCTTCATCTTCTAAGCCACACTTAGCCTAAAGCCTTTCTTGTTTATTTTATCCTACCCGTAACCTAACATCAATCCCTTGTAAAGCCATTTGAAGCCGACCCATTGAACTACGATAAGGTCACGACGAGTCGCTTACGAAATCACGAGAGGAAATTGAGTGGAAAAAGGCACGAGTGTTGTGAGAGCATTAGAGAGAAGAAAAAGCCATTAAAGAGTGTAAACACGAGTGGAGTGCCGAATTATTTTCTTTTTGAGTGACTTGTGAGTTTTTGTTGTGAGGTTATAATTTCATATATCAAGAAGCCCTACAATAAACATGGCAGAAAGGCAACCTGTTCGAAATGTGCCGGACTTGAATTTGCAAGCATTGCTACGCGAGGTGGAACGATTGTTCGATCAAAAGTTAGAACCGATTCAAGATAGACTTGATCGTGTGGAAGGGAGAGCCCAACGAAGGAGAACTCCCTTAAGCCCTCCGAGAAATCGAGGACGGTAATCTGATTTAGATGATGAATCTTTCGAGTCGATTGAACACGAAAGTGATTACCTGATTTGCGACAACTGCTACCGAAATCTCCCACGATATCCTACAATCGTCACTAGACATATCAGATCCAAAATACAATGGCAACCATCATAAACTTACTTTCCATAATCGGCCATCAATACCTATGGCCCTTGAGATCCTACCTTTGCCAAAACTAAAGACTAGATCTAGATCTAGTCGTTCCACTTGTCCAAGCCTTCGATCAGCACCCTTTGGATCACACTAACACCAAAACAAATCAATTGTTACAACCCTTAGAGCCTTAAGCTCCAATCGACAGCCTCCCTATGCCTTTAGGGATTTCAGCTTTTCTAAAACCCGAAATAAAGAATAGATTTGAGTACCTACCTTAGGTTCTTTCAACCAAAATGATTCCACTTCAGTTTCTACTCAGATCTGATGTAGATCTAGCCCTTAAACACTAGCAGAAATTGAATCTTAGAGATCTAAAGATTCAGCTATATGTCCCTAAAACTATGGTGTTTTTGGCTTTTGGAACTGTGAAGAGGAAGATGATTTGGTATGGTGGTTTTTGCAGTGGTATTGTCGACAGGGGTTGAGGTTTAGAGGATGTGAAAATTGGCCAAAAGAGATGAAGAAAATAGGAGGATTTTGACTAGAAGAAATCAACACAAGAAACAACTTTCGGGATTTCGGCTTTTATGGCAATCAGCTATAGAGGTTTAGAAAAGAATGGGAATGAAAGAGGAGATGAGTAGAATGGTAGGAATGTTTCGACCAGAGAAGAAAAAAAGGAGAAAAAGAAAATAGAAGAAGAGAGGAGAAGAGAAGAAAGAATTCGGCACTCAGGAGATCTAACTTTGCGTTTTTCGGCTTTTTGCGACACTAAGAAGAGAATAGAATGAAAGTGAAGGATCTAGGTGGCTAACCCTAATTTGGCAAAACAAAAAGAAAATAAAGCTTGCCCTAATAGCCATTCAGACCCACAGCCTAACCTTCCTAAAGCCCTAGCCGAATTTCCACTTAAGCTCTATCACATGCCTAGCATATGCACACAAAACTAAAAGTAACAAACGCTTACCTTGTGACTTGAACTCTGGCTCCCCCTAATCATCCACACGTCACTCCCCAAACACCTAGGTGGCGCCACATACCTCTTTACCACAGATCTTTTTGTGTCCTATTTTACCACCTCAATTTTAAAAGCCCATATCGCCAGAACCCTCTCTCCCAAAATTAAAATTCAGAAATTGCCTCGAATTAAATTTACTTTTAGGCCTTTTAAAGGCCCACCAACATACTCAGACCCAAATTATTAATAAGGCCTACTGTCTCTAACCAGGGTTTATTCAAGTAGAAGAAAAATTTTTCTCAAGCCAAGGCTTGAACCCATGACTTTCCAGACACTCCCAGAGCACTACACCACTAAGGTAGACATACATCCATATCATACACACAGAAAAATAATTTTAACAGGGATTTTCAGGAATTGGGGCATTACAATTCTACCCTCCTTAAAGAAAATTTCAGACTCAAAATTTACTTGGTCAGAATATTTGAGGGTATTATTGTCGCATCGTCTCCTTGGGTTCCCACGTAGCCTCCTCAGAACTATGATTCCGCCAAAGAACTTTTACTAATAGAATTGATTTTCTTTTCAAGACTTTCACCTCTCGATCCAAAATCTGGACTAGTTCCTCCTTGAAAGTCAGATTTGGTTTGACTTCAATCTCCTCTACCGATACAACATGCGAAAGATCAGAGCGGTAGCATCTCAGCATAGAGACGTGGAACACATTGTGAATCCACTCTAACTCTGGACGTAGCTCCAACCGGTAGGCAACTGGTCCTACTCGTTTAATATGTGGTAAGGCCCAATAAACCTTGGGCTCAACTTGCCCTTACGCCCAATGATACGATCTCGGTTTAGTAGTTGAGGCCGAGTCGTTTAGTTCCCGATCGTAAACGAAGAAGTAGAATAGACGAGAAGGAGATAGAATATATTTGTGTTCAAAGAAGTAAGATAAGTTCGTGCAAAGTTGGATGTGGATTTGGTTTAAGTCGAAAAGGTATGAATAGAATGGACGAGTTCGGTTTAGGAGAATTAAGAAATGGTATTTGGTTTTGGTACGTTTTGGTATTTGGGAATTGGTTCGAAATAGTATGGAATTGGTACGAAATGGTATGGTATTTGGTACGAATTGGTAATGGTTCAAAAGGACCTTGACCCGATACTTAGGAAAGTATGAACCAAAGGTATCAAAGGTGAACGCCACACTCGGGTTTAAGGAGTGATAAGTTCGGAGAAGACTCGGAAAGACGCCACTAAAAAGCTTAGATAAGTCTTACGGGTCTCGAATGAAATTTGAGAGAAAATGCCTTACAAATTTGGCAGCAATTCGCTAAAAAATGTCCAAAAGTCCCTTACAAAGTGAAAATTTAGCTATTTATAATAATCCACTAGGCTAGCCAAATGGTCACTTAAATTCCTTAAAAATTAAGCAAATGAATTACTTAAATGGGCTAGCTAGATTCGGCTGAACTTGGAGCTCCAATGGTCACCTTCTAGATGGACAATTGAACTTGGAGCTTGAGGGAGTAAATGGCAGCAGCTACATTCGGTTGATGTGCTTAAAGGAGCTCATTTAATTGGCAACTATTGCTGAAAAATTATCAGCAATTAAGAAGATGTTGAGTAGTCACTTTGAGTGTGAAAACCAAGTTTTGAAGAGTCTTTGAATGTGAACACCTTGATCCGAATAGCCATGATGTATTCAACAGTGTGTAAGCAATAAATTCGGCTGAATGGTCACTTAGGAGACTTCAAACAGCAGCCAACTTCATTCTCCCATTCATGCATGTGCCGTCCCCTTCATGTACCCTCTTTTAATACCTTACATGCTCTAAAAACGTTCATGGATGATGTACCTTGAGGTAGCTCCAAAGGCTCCTTGCTCGAGCTAGGTTGGACTTGAGGCGTGGCTGTATCATCCTCCCCCTCTTCAAAGCGATTTGCCCTCAAATCGAAATCTGCATCAAAAGGGGATAAGTCAGAGACATTTAAACTTGCACTTATGTTATACTCACCTGGTAGATCAAGTCGATAAGAATTCTCGTTGATTCGTTCCAAGACTTGAAAAGGGCCATCACCACGCGGTAGTAGCTTTGACCTTCGTTGGGCGGGAAAATGTTCCTTTCTCATGTGAACCCAAACCCAATCACCAGGTTTGAAGATAATTCTTTTACGACCCTTGTTCGCTTTCCTAGCATAACTTTCGGTTCTTGCTTCAATGTTGGCTCGAACCTTCCGATGTAACTCCTTTACATACTCGGCCTTCTTTTTAGCATCTGCATGAATAAGTTGATCGTTAGGTAAAGATACTAAATCTAAAGGAGTTAACGGATTAAATCCATAAACAATTTCAAAAGGAGAGTGTTTGGTTGCCGAGTGAACGGATCGATTATACGCAAATTCTATATGTGGCAAACATTCCTCCCACGACTTAAGATTTTTCCGTATGATGGCTCGTAACAAAGTTGATAACACTCGGTTGACCACTTCTGTTTGTCCATCTGTTTGGGGGTGGCAAGTGGTTGAAAACAACAACTTAGTTCCAAGCTTTCCCCAAAGCGATCTCCAAAAATGGCTCAAAAACTTAGCATCTCGATCAGAAACAATCGTCCTCGGGATGCCATGCAAACGAACAATTTCCTTAAAGAAAAGATTAGCAATGTGAATGGCATCATCAGTTTTTGAACAAGAAATAAAATGAGACATTTTGGAAAAGCGATCAACAACAACAAAAATAGAGTCCTTCCCCGTTTTAGTCCTAGGCAATCCAAGGACAAAATCCATGGAAATGTCCTCCCAAGGTGCGTCGGGTATAGGGAGCGGCGTATACAACCCGTGCGGCTTAATCTTGGATTTGGCCTTCTTGCACGTCACACATCGCGCACACACTCGTTCAACGTCCCTTTTCATTTTCGGCCAATAAAAATGCTCTTGGAGGGTTGCTAAGGTTTTTCCAACGCCAAAATGGCCCATAAGGCCTCCGCCACGCTCCTCATGTCCTAATAGGTCTCGTATGGAACTCCGCGGCACACATAATTTTCCTTCTTGATACGACCCGCCCCCGGGAACGGCTATTGTTTCAGCCTACAAGCGAGGCTCGTCGTGTTTGCAAGCTGGACGTAGCTCAATCTTATTTTGTGGAGCTTCATTTAGCTCGTTTCCAGCTCCTTTCAAGCTCAATGAGCTCGAACTAGCTCAATTTCATTAAGACCTTATTATAGTAGCTGAAATAATTATTTGAGTCATTTAATTAGTTTATTACAGCTCAATTAATATTCATTATTTATTTGGTTTAAAATCTGGTTGGATTTAATTATGCATGATTAATTGTGTTTTTCTTGCATGCTATTAAGTTAAATTAAATTCCTACAGCTTATAAATAAGTCTTAATACATGTTTTAATGTGTCTTGTCCAAACTGAATTAATTAGACTTAGTTTAATTAATTGAGTTTTGTTTTAATTATTTGGATTAATGTTGTCTAAATTTCGTTTTTAATATGATTCAGCTGAATAATGATCAACTAAATTCATTTGTTCATGTTGTGTAGGTTGGCCGAATGTGGGTGGAAGCATTTAAGCTAGGTGCATGCATCATAGGTTCAATGAATGTGGCATTACATGCATGAGGAATGTTCAGCTGATTTTAAATGATTCAAGAACCAGCATAATGCCGTTCACACATGAAGTTCACACTCTTGGCTTTTCGGTTTGGAATGTTCACACACAAAGACTCTTTGAAACCGAGTGTTCACACTTCATTTGGCCATTCAAATCCCTCTTAATGGCTGGTCACTTTTCAGCAAAAGCTACAAATTAAATGAGCTTATTTATGCACATTGACCGAATCTAGCTCATCCATGCACCATTCAAGTTGTCCAAGGTTCAATGTGAATTCTAGAAGCTTTCCAAGTTCAGCCGAACCTAGCCAAGCCATTGAAGAATTCATTAGCTTAATTTTTAAGAAAATGTATGTGACTATTCGGCTAACTTAGTTGCTGATTATAAATAGCTGAAATTTCATTTTGTAAGGGATTTTTGACATTTTTAAGTAACAAATTGCTGCCAAATTTGTGAGGCATTTTCTCTCAAATTTCGTTCGGGACCCGTAAGACTTATCTAGCTTCTAGTGGCGTCTTTCCGAGTCTTTCTTTCGAACTTATCACTCCCTAAACTCGAGTGTGGCGTTCACCTTTGATACCTTTGGTTCATACTTTACTAAGTATCGGGTCAAGGTCCTTATCAACCATTTCCAACTCAATTTGGTCCTATAAGTTTTGGGTCGACACTTTTCTTTAGTGTTGGTTCACTCTTGACCTTTTTGAACCATTACCATTTCGTACCAAATCCCTTACCATTTCGTACCAATTCCCAAATACCAAAACGTACCAAAACCAAATACCATTTCTTAATTAATCCTAAACCGAACTCGACCATTCTAGTCATACCATTTCGACTTAAACCAAATCCATATCCAACTCTGCACGGACTTACTTTACTTCTTTAAACTCAAATATATTCTATCTTCTTCTTGTCTAATATACTTCTTCGTTTACGATCGGGAACTAAATGAATCGGGTTCAACTACTAAACCGAGGTCGTATCACTTCTCTAAAAAGGAATCCGTCGCTCCTATAAAACTTATCAATAGCAACACTTTCACAAGCAACAAATATTTCTCCAAAATCATCATCAGCAGGATATAAATCTTTTAACAATGCAAAACCAAGCAGTTTAGAGTCCAAATACGACAAAAGGGTATACCTTCTTGAAAGAGCATCAGCTACGATATTTTCCTTACCCTTTTTATACTTAATGACATAGAGAAATGACTCCAAATACTCTACCCACTTAGCATGGCGTTTGTTTAATTTGTGTTGTCCTTTAATGTGCTTTAACGCTTCATGATCCGAATGGATCACGAACTCCTTCGGCCACAAATAGTGTTGCCAAGTCTCGAGAGTGCGGATAAGTGCATACATCTCCTTGTCATAAACGGGGTAGTTTAGCACGGCACCATTCAACTTTTCACTAAAGTAAGCGATCGGCCTCCCGTCTTGAGTTAACACGGCACCTATTCCAACACCTGAGGCATCACACTCAATTTCAAATGTTTTAGAAAAATCAGGCAGTGCTAACAACGGAGCTTTAGTAAGACAATCTTTAATAATATTAAAAGAATTTTCTTGCTCTTCGCCCCAATGAAAAGTCGAATTCTTCTTGATAGTGCTTGTCAACGGTGCAGCCAACGTGCTAAAGTTGGGTACAAATCGCCTATAGAAACTTGCTAGGCCATGGAAGCTTCGCACTTGGCTTATGCTCGTCGGTCTCGGCCATTCTTGAATCGCCTTAATCTTTTCGCTATCTACTTCGAGGCCCTCCGAGCTAACCACGAAACCTAAAAAGATAACTTTGTCAGAACAAAATGTACACTTTTTAAGATTAGCATACAAAGTCTCTTTTCTAAGAACTTCCAAAACAGCTCGCAAATGAATTACATGCTCATCCATCGATTTGCTATAAATGAGGATATCATCAAAATACACAACGCAAAACTTACCAATGAAATTTCGTAAAACATAGTTCATAAGTCTCATAAAAGTGCTAGGGGCGTTGGTTAAGCCGAATGGCATTACCAACCATTCATACAAACCATGTTTCATTTTAAAAGCGGTTTTCCACTCGTCACCTTCGCGCATTCGAATCTGATGGTATCCGCTTTTGAGATCAATTTTTGAGAATAACTTGGCACCACTTAACTCATCGAGCATATCATCTAAACGCGGTATGGGATGCCTATACTTGATGGTGATTTTATTTACGGCACGGCAATCGACGCACATGCGCCACATTCCGTCCTTCTTTGGTACCAACAAAATCGATACAGCGCATGGGCTAAGGCTCTCTCGAATATAGCCCTTTTCCATGAGTTCGTTGATTTGACGTTGAAGCTCTTTGGTTTCTTCAGGATTGGTTCGGTATGCTGGCCGATTAGGAATAACAGCTCCGGGCATAAAATCGATTTGGTGCTCAATCCCACGAAGTGGTGGCAAACCACTTGGCACTTCATCCGGAAAAACGTCTTTGAAATCCTGCAAGAGAGACAAAACAGAAGAAGGGGGATCTCCGGATAAGTCGTTAGTATTAAACAAATTTTCCTTATACATAAGTACAAGGATCGATTGTTTTGCCAAAAACGCTTTTCGAACATCATTTGCTTTTGCAAAGACATTCAATATTTCACTCACTTTTTCTTTTTCTTCTTTTTCTTTTATCGCTCTCTTTTCATTCTCTTTTTTTGAATTTTCTTTTTTTTTCATTTTTCTTTTCTTTTGTATTGTCGCTTTTTTCTTTTTCTCTCATTTGATCTACAGAATTTTTCAACTTAAGTTGATCCTCATAAACTTGCTTTGGCGTCAATGGTGCTAAGGTTATATTTCTCCCCAGATGCTTGAAAGAATATCGATTTGAGTAACCATCGTGCATAACTCGACGATCGAATTGCCATGGACGGTCCAATAACAAGTGACCCGCGTGCATCGGAACAACATCACAAAGCACTTCATCGGAATATTTTCCAATGGAAAAGGAGACTAGAACTTGCTTTGTCACCTTTAACTCTCCTCCATCGTTGAGCCATTGAAGTTTGTACGGAGTTGGATGCTTGGTGGTTGGTAGATTTAATTTTTCCACCATGAGAGTGCTCGCTACGTTCGTACAACTTCCTCCATCGATGATGACACTACATAGCTTTCCTTGTACTTGACAACGAGTATGGAAGATGTTCTCTCGTTGTTGTTCATCGTCGATGCTTTGGATGCTTAGACTTCTTTTAACAACGAGGAGTTCTCCATCAAGAGCGTGTTCAACTTCTTCATCGTTTTCAGAAACGATTTTGGGCTCGTCTTCAAGTTCTTCCTCCTCCGATTCGATTTCTCCATTTGCTCGAACCACCATGACATTGCGGTTGGGACATTGACTCGCAATATGGCCCCTTCCCAGGCACTTAAAACACTTAATATCTCTTGAACGATTAGCAAATGAATCGGTTGCCTTACCTTTTGATGTGATCCGGCCCGATTGATTGAGTCGGGTTCACTTAAGATGCCCGATCGTCGACGAGAAGCTCGTTCAAATTTGTAGATAGATGGAGTTTGAATGTTTTATAAGCGGAAGGTAGGCAAAATGGGTTCAAAGGATGGGTTTTGGTTTGATGAAAGATAGGTTCGGTTTAACAAAGAATTAAGTTACAAAGATGATAAATAGATGGAAATGGATAAAGAACTCAAACTTTAAGAATGATTCAATACTAAAAAGTATTGCCCCGAGTCTTATATTGCTTAAGGTGAATTTTGATGAAGGATAGAAGCGGACCGTGACCCGTTACCTATATGGAGGTAAGAACCAAAGGTATAGGAAGATGGTTGAACGCCACACCGATTCGGTGATAAGTTCAATGGAGTTCGGATTGACACCACTAGCAAGCTAGATAAGTCGCTTCGAGACTCGAACGAAAGAAAAGAGGAGGTAACCTCACAAGAACAAAAGTTCTATTAAGTTTAATTGATCAAATTCTGTAACCTTTTACAATAAACAAAATAAACTATTTATAGGCTCTCTAATGCCTATTAAAATTCAGCTACTAATGTGTTCACACAACAATTAAAAATGTTCTCACTTCAAGCATTAAATCTCTGTTCATGGATAGTGTAAGTTCATGCATGGTTGAATAATCATGTTTCTTCCCAAAACCCGTTCATGCATGCTTAACCAATAAGAAAGCTTCCTTGTTCCATGAATGTGCATCTTCAATTCATATCCAACCCTCTTGGACGAATGCTAGGTGCATGGGTCATGCATCTCTCTTAATTAAAACTTTAATGATGGGCTGGTTCATGAATGGAAGCATGTACCTTGTAAATTCGTTCTCCCCTTTGTACATGCACATTATACATTCAATGTGATGAATTAAGGTAATATTCCCTCCCTTTGGACGTTCATGAATCCACCCATACATGTATAGGAGCTGATTGGTCAAATTGAGGTGTGAATGGCTTAGATGCTGCCTTGGGAATACGATCGGCCAAGCTTGTGCTTTAAGTTGCTGGACACCTTTTGGCCAAATAGGTGCCTTGGGGAGCCAAATGGATCAGCCACCATTCATTGAAAGAGGCCTTACATGCACCGTCCCATACATTGAACCTATCATGCATGAACCTTGTTTAATTACTCTCCAAATTCAACTCACTTACAAAAACACATGAACCAAAATTAAATCACATAAAATTCAGCTGAACAAACATTAATATAATTTAGACACACTAATTAAACATAAATTAAATTAGACAAATTTAATAAAGTCTTAACAAGACATATTAAATTCGGCCAAGACACATTTAAAACATGTAATAAGTCAAAACATAATTATGAGCTGTAGTAATTTAAGCTAAATTAATAAATTACTTAATTTATTCAGACATTAAAATAAATGAGTTGAAATAAACTTAAGCCAAGCTCAAACGAGCTAAAGTAAGCTAAATTGAGCTCAAACGAGCTAAATTAAGCTCATGTGAGCTAAATCGAGCTGGGAAAAACTAAGATTGAGCTTGTTGAGCTGAGATTGAGCTTCATCTTGCACTTGGGGCCCTCGTGTTTAGGCCAATCATGATAGCAACGAGTGGTGCCACAACATGATGCGATTGAGATCACATCACCTTTGCTCGTATCGCCGATAGGTTTGTTTCTTTGGTAGGCACCATTGGCTCTTTGGCACGGATTGATGGATTAGTTTTACTCGAACTTTGCCCCCATCTAGTTGTGCTTGGGGTAGGAAAACTTCGAGTGGTACTCTTTCGCTTGAGTTGCTTCTCCACCTTAATGGCCATGTGTACCATGTCCACTATCTCAACATAATGTTGGAGTTCCACAATGTTAGCGATATCTCAGTTGAGACCAGCAAGGAATCGCGCCATTTTTGCTTCACGATCTTCTTGGACATCGGCTCGGATCATTGCGATCTCCATCTCTTTGAAATAATCCTCAACACTCTTTGAACCTTGAATGAGATTTTGAAGCTTTTGATAGAGTTCCCGATGATAGTAGGAGGGAATGAAACGACGTCGCATCACGGCCTTCATCTCGGCCCAAGTGGATATTGGTCGTTCCCCATTCCTTCTTCGGCTCGTAGTGAGTTGATCCCACCATATCATAGCATAATCAGAGAATTCTATGGCCGCCAACTTCACCTTTTTGATCTCGGAATAGTTGTGACAATCGAAGACCAATTCAATCTTCTTTTCCCACTCCAAGTAAGCTTCCGGATCAAACTTTCCTTGAAAGGATGGAATGGATAGTTTAATGTTCCTTAAGTCGTCATCCGTACGTCTTTGATTCCGATTACCTCGGTTCCTTTGACCTCTTCGTCCTTCACTTATGTTTGATCCTTGATCACTTTCGACTTCATTCGGATCATATAGATTGTCTTGATTGATTTCCAATTGGTCTCGCCCTCTTTGCGGCCCTTGGGGTGTACGCTCTCGTTGATTTCCCAATTCAACTCGATCCAACCGTTCGTTAATAGATTCTAACTCACCTCGTGATACGAGCACGCCCCGCGAACTTCATCGAGCAAGTCTGTCAAGCCGAGCATTAACATGTTGGCAAGCTGATCCCAGCTCGTTTTTAGCTCCACGAGCTCCGTCTAGCTCAAATCCAGCTTATTCAAGCTCGATCCAACTTGCCTGAGCTAAACCGAGCTCACTCCTAGCTCATATTTAGCTCACGAGCTAAACCTTAGCTCAACTTCAGCTTAGGAGTTTAGCCTCAGCTCAACTTTAGCTCACGAGCTAAAACTTAGCTCATTTTAGTTTAAACTTGGTTTTTTTCTTTAATACATTAAATAAAATTTGCACATATTCATTTAAGCATTAAACTTGTCTTATATTAATATTTGTTATTAATATATCATTATCATTATATAAATTGATTATGTTCACATAGCTGAATTAATGCATGACATTAATGTGTTCACATCATGCCGAATTTATGAGTGTTCATGAGATGTCTTAATGACTTGTTTATTTCATGTAGGTACATTCCTTTGGACGGTACAATGTATGAATGAAGAAACATCTCTTTTGGGCATTCCACACTCATGAATGAAGAAGTATTAAATGCTGGTGCATGTACGGCTAGATGCAACGTTTCTACAAATTCATGCATGTGTCGAATGCATGTATGGACATTAAAGGCTAGTCCATGAATGGATCAAATGCATGGGATGATAGAATGCATGAATGGCTTAAGTGCATATATGGTGGCTGTCTCTTAACTTTCCAAGGCACTTATTTGGCCAAGAAGTAGCTGCTAACTAATTCTATGTTGACCATAGAGCTCCTTGAGCATGTTCACACTTTGAATTGACCTATAGGCTACTACACATGCATGGATGGGTTCAAGAACGTCCAAGGGAAGGAATTAACTCAATAATTCAACACATTGATTGAATTAAGTGCATGCACAAAGGGGAGAACGAATTTACTAGGTTCATGCTACCATTTATGAACTTACATGCCATTAAAGTGTTTAATTATGAAGATACATGGTCCATACAAGTGCATGAACGTCCCAAGGAGATGAATGCAACCTTTTGGTGCACATACAAGTCACTTGAAGCCTTTCTTTATGACTAAGCATTCATGCACAAACTAAGGGGGAAGAACGTGTCCATTCAGCTAGTGCATGAATCTGCCGAATTTATGAACTATTTTAATACATTAGTGTGAACGTTTTTATTATTGTGTGAACACCTAGATGCCGAATTTGAATGGTCATCTATGTGCCTATAAATATTTGTTTTCTTTCATTTGTAAAGGTCTTTTGACTTTTGACTTTTGATCATTTGAATGAACTTTGTTCAAAGAGTGAGTTTTCTCCTCTCTAAATTCGTACGAGTTTCGATTTGACTTATCTAGCGTGCTAGTGTCGTCTAGCGTTCTCTTTTGAACTTATCACCTTGCTTTGGTGTGGCGTTCAACCTTCTACAATTCTGCAATCCCACCTTGAACCGAATAGAAATCGGGGTGGCACTTTTAGTGTTGAATCGTTTCTGGTGTTTAAGCTCATTTATCCATTCCACCGACTATCCTAGATTTTACCCAACTATAATATCTTTTTACAAAACCGAGCCTTCATTTATCAACTTCCATTTTTCTTATTTTTATACTTAAATCGAGCCTACTACCCTTATAAATTTACCATCACTTTAGCCAACCTTTAAAACCATTTGAAAGCTTCCGCATCTTTAGCTTTATTTCATCCTATTTCTGATAACTCAACTATTCCTCGTCGACGATCGGGCAATCAAGTGAATCGACTCAATCAACCGAGCCGGATCGCATCATTTGGTATCAGAGCTACTAAAACAAGGAATGCCGACGTTCGTACCAAGCTCGGAGTAGGTTCGTAACGAAAAAAAATCGAAAAAAAGGAAAAAAAGTGACAAAAAAAATCGAGTTAAAAAAAAAGAAGAAAAAAACAAAAGTGAAAAGTCTTGTGAGTTTTATTTTGTTTTTTTTGTTGCTTCCGAGCATCCATTCATTTTACCATTCCCTCTATCCCCCCAAACGCCACACATACTTTGATTTTTATTTTCTTTGTTTAGCCTACCCTACACCCGACGTTATCCCTTGTAACCCATTTGAAGCCGACCCTCTAAGCCGCAATAAGTCTTCTTGAAACAAAATACGAATTCACGAGAGTGAGACGAGCGGAAAAAGACACGAGTGGTGAGTACATTAGAGTGAGCAAAAGCCATTAGACAAGTGTAAACACGAGTGGAGTGTTATCCAATTTTCTTTCCGAGCGAAATTGTGAGGTTTGTGGTGAGGTACTTCATTTTTTTATTTTGTTTTGTGATCTAACATTTTCTTTTTAGCAACAAAAAAAATCATGTCATACGAAGAGTTCACCGAATCGGAATACCAATATTTGGTTCAAGAAAAGCGAAGAATGGCGACTAAACGAGACCAAAGTGATCGAGTTTCTTCAAGTCGTAAAACGGAACCAAGAACCCCACGGAGATATACCCCCGACTACTACTTAAGAAAAAGTTCCTATCGTGATTCCTTTTCGCCATCTACTTCGAGACAAAGAGATTTATACTATGACGCATATTCATCAGCGAATTCGAGAAGTGACTTCGATCGAAAGTCCTTTTCATCAAGAAATTTGAGAAGACGAGAAGCCGATTACGATTTTGATTCATTCCAAGATGGCGTTCGAAGAGAAAGACATACTCCTACTAGATCTTCAAAGAAATCTTACCCAGAGTATTCTTCACGAAGTTTTGATTGTGAATCATATGCAAATAGTTCTTCATCTTTCGAACAAGATTTGTATTCTCATCGTTCTTTTGTACATTCTTGTAAAGAGAAAACAAAGAAAAGAAAAGAAAAAGAAAAAGCAAGAGAAGAAAAAGAAAATGAAATAAAAAGAAAAGAGAGGCAAGAGGCAAGTAAGAGAGAAAATGAGCGAATCTTGAGAGAACTTGAAAAAGCCTTTAAAAAAGCCTTTGAAAAGCAAAAAGAAAATGAAAAAGGAAATGAAAAGAAATTTGAGAGTGAAAAAGAATATGAAAAAAAAATTGAAACAAAAGAAACGAGTGATACAGAAGAAAAAGAATCGAGTGAGAAAACAAGTGAGCAAGTGAGGATTATTTCCACTAACCCACCTGTTCGATCTTCTTGTGAGTTAACTTTTCAGGTTCCTAGAAGTTTGTGCGACCAATTCCATCTACATTACCTTCCAAACGAAAGGTGTTTTAGGTTGTTCGAAAAAGGTAAGTTCGCGAATGACTACCACCCACTTGCGATTGAAGGTAAGGAAGGTAAGGATTCTTTGTTTATCAAATCAAAGTCACTTGATTTGGATAATTTTTGTTCACTTACTGTTGTTAACGATTTTGTTTTAAAAGGTGCCATATACAGTTTTTTTTATGACGATTACTACATTGGCAAATTTGTTGACAACATTGGATTAGTTTTCCCTAAGCAAATTTTGAACATGTTTGATCAAAGTCTGTCACGTAAGCTCAAATCTAGCTTATTCAAGCTCGATCCAACTTGCCTGAGCTAAACTGAGCTCACTCCTAGCTCATATTTAGCTCACGAGCTAAACCTTAGCTCAACTTCAGCTTAGGAGTTTAGCCTCAGCTCAACTTTAGCTCACGAGCTAAAACTTAGCTCATTTTAGTTTAAACTCGGTTTTTTTCTTTAATACATTAAATAAAATTTGCACATATTCATTTAAGCATTAAACTTGTCTTATATTAATATTTGTTATTAATATATCATTGTCATTATATAAATTGATTATGTTCACATAGCCGAATTAATGCATGACATTAATGTGTTCACATCATGCCGAATTTATGAGTGTTCATGAGATGTCTTAATGACTTGTTTATTTCATGTAGGTACATTCCTTTGGACGGTACAATGTATGAATGAAGAAACATCTCTTTTGGGCATTCCACACTCATGAATGAAGAAGTATTAAATGCTGGTGCATGTACGGCTAGATGCAATGTTTCTACAAATTCATGCATGTGTCGAATGCATGTATGGACATTAAAGGCTAGTCCATGAATGGATCAAATGCATGGGATGATAGAATGCATGAATGGCTTAAGTGCATGTATGGTGGCTGTCTCTTAACTTTCCAAGGCACTTATTCGGCCAAGAAGTAGCTGCTAACTAATACTATGTTGACCATAGAGCTCCTTGAGCATGTTCACACTTTGAATTGACCTATAGGCTACTACACATGCATGGATGGGTTCAAGAACGTCCAAGGGAAGGAATTAACTCAATAATTCAACACATTGATTGAATTAAGTGCATGCACAAAGGGGAGAACGAATTTACTAGGTTCATGCTACCATTTATGAACTTACATGCCATTAAAGTGTTTAATTATGAAGATACATGGTCCATACAAGTGCATGAACGTCCCAAGGAGATGAATGCAACCTTTTGGTGCACATACAAGTCACTTGAAGCCTTTCTTTATGACTAAGCATTCATGCACAAACTAAGGGGGAAGAAAGTGTCCATTCAGCTAGTGCATGAATCTGCCGAATTTATGAACTATTTTAATACATTAGTGTGAACGTTTTTATTATTGTGTGAACACCTAGATGCCGAATTTGAATGGTCATCTATGTGCCTATAAATATTTGTTTTCTTTCATTTGTAAAGGACTTTTGACTTTTGACTTTTGATCATTTGAATGAACTTTGTTCAAAGAGTGAGTTTTCTCCTCTCTAAATTCGTACGAGTTTCGATTTGACTTATCTAGCGTGCTAGTGGCGTCTATCGTTCTCTTTTGAACTTATCACCTTGCTTTGGTGTGGCGTTCAACCTTCTACAATTCCGTAATCCCACCTTGAACCGAATAGAAATCGGGGTGACACTTTTAGTGTTGAATCGTTTCTGGTGTTTAAGCTCATTTATCCATTCCACCGACTATCCTAGATTTTACCCAACTATAATATCTTTTTACAAAACTGAGCCTTCATTTATCAACTTCCATTTTTTTTATTTTTATACTTAAATCGAGCCTACTACCCTTATAAATTTACCATCACTTTAGCCAACCTTTAAAACCATTTGAAAGCTTCCGCATCTTTAGCCTTATTTCATCCTATTTCTGATAACTCAACTATTCCTCGTCGACGATCGGGCAATCAAGTGAATCAACTCAATCAACCGAGCCGAATCGCATCACCTCGGATCATGCGTTGGATTTCTCGTAACAAGGCTTGTTGAGCCAAATCCGGCACTCCACCTCCTCCAGGCGCAATGTTTCGGATTGGTTGCCTTCCTCCTCCTTCCGCCATATTTCGTTCAGGACTTTGAGACATGTAAATAAAAACCTCACAGCAAAAACCTCACAAAATCTCTCACAGAAAGAATAAACACTCCACTCGTGTTTCACTCAATTTCAGCTTTTAACTTGATGTAACTCTCGTGCCTTTTACCACTCACTTTCCTCTCGTGATTTCGTAAGCGACTCGTAGTGACTTAGTCTTAGTTCAGTGGGTCGGCTTCAAATGGCTTTACAAGGGATTGATGTTAGGTTACGGGTAGGCTAAAAGAAACAAGAAAGGCTTTAGGCTAAGTGTGGCTTAGAAGATGAATAGAAGAGAATGCCAAACTTACAAACTCGAAACACTTTTTTTTTTATATCGAATTTTTTTTAATTGCGTGAAATTTCACTACGGGGGATATAAAAGACTGTAGAATGAGATTTTGGAAAAATTTCACTACTGGTCCTACTCGTTTCAATATGTGGTAAGGCCCAATAAACCTTGGGCTCAACTTGCCCTTACGCCCAATGATACGATCTCGGTTTAGTAGTTGAGGCCGAGTCGTTTAGTTCCCGATCGTAAACGAAGAAGTAGAATAGACGAGAAGGAGATAGAATATATTTGTGTTCAAAGAAGTAAGATAAGTTCGTGCAAAGTTGGATGTGGATTTGGTTTAAGTCGAAAAGGTATGAATAGAATGGACGAGTTCGGTTTATGAGAATTAAGAAGTGGTATTTGGTTTTGGTACGTTTTGGTATTTGGGAATTGGTTTGAAATAGTCTGGAATTGGTACGAAATGGTATGGTATTTGGTACGAATTGGTAATGGTTCAAAAGGACCTTGACCCGATACTTAGGAAAGTATGAACCAAAGGTATCAAAGGTGAACGCCACACTCGGGTTTAAGGAGTGATAAGTTCGGAGAAGACTCGGAAAGACGCCACTAAAAAGCTTAGATAAGTCTTACGGGTCTCGAACAAAATTTGAGAGAAAATGCCTCACAAATTTGGCAGCAATTCGCTAAAAAATGTCCAAAAGTCCCTTACAAAGTGAAAATTTAGCTATTTATAATAATCCACTAGGCTAGCCGAATGGTCACTTAAATTCCTTAAAAATTAAGCAAATGAATTACTTAAATGGCCTAGCTAGATTCGACTGAACTTGGAGCTCCAATGGTCACGTTCTAGATGGACAATTGAACTTGGAGCTTGAGGGAGTAAATGGCAGCAGCTACATTCGGTTGATGTGCTTAAAGGAGCTCATTTAATTGGCAACTATTGCTGAAAAATTATCAGCAATTAAGAAGATGTTGAGTAGTCACTTTGAGTGTGAAAACCAAGTTTTGAAGAGTCTTTGAATGTGAACACCTTGATCCGAACAGCCATGATGTATTCAACAGTGTGTAAGCAATAAATTCGGCTGAATGGTCACTTAGAAGACTTCAAACAGCAGCCAACTTCATTCTCCCATTCATGCATGTGCCGTCCCCTTCATGTACCCTCTTTTAATACCTTACATGCTCCAAAAACGTTCATGGATGATGTACCTTGAGGCAGCTCCAAAGGCTCCTTGCTCGAGCTAGGTTGGACTTGAGGCGTGGCTGTATCACCCAAATCTCAATACTTTCTTCCATGGCAAAACCTTCAGAAAGACAAAATCTCCCACAGAATACTCAATTTCCTTACGCTTCAGATCCACATATGACTTATGTCTATCTGATGCTACCTTCAGTCTATCTCAAATTAATCTAACTTTATCCTAGGTATAAGATACTAGCTGAGGACCCAGAACTCGTCGCTCACCCAACTCAGTCCAACACGAAGAAGTACGACACCTACGACCATATAGTGCTTCATAAGGTGCCATCTGTATGCTAGACTGGTAGCTATTATTATACACAAATTCTGCCAATGGCAAGTAATCCTCCCAACTGCCTTGGAAGTTGGTGTGATTCGGCTCGGGAAGATGGAGTCAAATTCACGTTATTGCTTGATTGTCGACGAGAAGAGTCGTTCATAAAATTATCAGTTTGTTTGTAACATCTTAAGAGGATGGATATTAATGAAATGGGTTCAAAGTGGCTAGGTATAAGATAGTAGGTTCGGCTAGATAGAAACAAAGTTAGAAGATATATAAAAGGCTCGGTTTTAAGATAATGGGATAAATACTGAAGGAAAATGGAAATGGATAAAAGAACTTAAATTTCAGGAGCAATTCAACACTAAAGAGTGTCACCCCAGTTCCTATATTGTTTAAGGTGATAAAGATGGATGGTAGAGGGATAGTTGAATGCCACACCAATGCTTGGTGATAAGTTCAGAAACAAGATCGGGTTGACGCCACTAGTGAGCTAGATAAGTCACTCGAGACTCGTACGAAATTAGAGAGGAAGTTAACCTCACAAGAACAAATGTTCATTCAATAATTTGGAAAAAGTCCCTTACAATTGAAAAATGCTAAGTATTTATAGCCTAACATATGGTAACTGAATGGACAAAATAACTAGCTTAAATGCTAAGTAATTCTGCTATGAATTCACTATTCTAGAATAAATCATTAAAAGACTAAGTCCACATTCGACTGAATGGAGCTTTAATAGTCAGATTCTTGAACAAGCAAAAATGCTTGGAAGATGGTGAATGAATGGCCAAACCATCATGTTGTTTCCTTGATGCATTCATGCATGCTTGGTAATGAAGGATAGCCATAGTTCATGAATGTGAAGCCCTTTGATGCTCTTACATCTCTGTTGGCCGAATGAAGGTTGAATGTACCTTGAATACCAAGTGGACATCTTGGATATGCATGAAACATGCATAAAACGTCCCAATTTATGTTCTTCCTTGATCACGATCCATGAATCTTCAATTACATGTACATAAAATAGCCTCCACTTGCATGAACGTCCCCAATACATGAATTCCTTCAAATTCCATCCATTGAAAATTAGTTGTGCATGTATCCTTCCATACGATGTATTAAGCCATGCATGTACTTGCATTAATGGCTCCTTCATGCATTCGGTCACCTTGAGGAACTTAACTCTTGGCCAAAAGGTTGCTTAGGGATCACCAATAGCCAGCCCACCATGCATAAATTCGTTCATGTATGAACTCTTATAATCCATGTACCTAGCCCTGCATGAATCTCATTAAATGCACTCAATACATTTAGCTAAACCTACAAGAAACATGAACACATTAAATCCCAATGTATATTGAGCTGAACATGTTAAGAGCATGAACTAGACATCATAAATATCATGCTAAGCTAAACTAAACACATTAATTAAAGACTAGCTAGTAGCATTAAGTTTGGTTAAGCTCAAACTAAGTGAAAACATTTAAATGAACTTATTTGAGCTAGGATTTTCATTAATGAGCTGTAGCAAACTAATTAATATGAAACTAAAACCTAGTTTAATTTATTAAAATAAAGAACGAGCTAGAAGTAAGCTCGGTTGAGCTCAAACGAGCTAAAACAAGCTCAAAAGAGTTGAATTGAGCTAGACAGAGCTCAAAGAGCTGGAAATGAGCTAGGATCAGCTTGCCAACAATCTACGGGTACTTTGGATAGTTGCTTTGAGGTGATTTTGCGAGCATTGGCCCTTATTTCGAACCAAGGTTTTGCATTAGAAGCTAAAATAGCTTCTAGGAAACATTTATATTGCAATCGGCTTATTAGAACTTTAAGTAGCTTGAGGAGCTCATTGTCAGAGCTTAATGAGCTCCGGGGCGTGCTTGTATCAGAAGTCAATCACGCAACTTCTTAACATATCCTCCAGTACCTGAATCACCCTTTCTGATTGTCCATCTGTCTGAGGATGGAAAGCAGTACTAAAGTCCAGTTGTGTACCCAGACCTTCATGTAACTTCTTCCAGAACCGAGAAGTGAAGCGAAGATCTCTGTCAGTTATTATGGAAATCGGTACCCCATGCAGTCTCACTATCTCGGATACATAAACTTAGCCAGTTTCTGTAACAAATAATCTGTACGAACCGGTATAAAATGGGTAGTTTTAGTCAATCGATCCATTATAGCCCACACTGAATCTTTCTTTGAAGGTGTTAGGGGTAGCCCACTGACAAAATCCATAGTTACCTTTTCCCACTTCCACATCGGAATCTTAACCGACTGAAGTAACCCAGAAGGCAACTGATATTCTACTTTAACCTGTTGGCATGTCAGACATTTCCCCACAAAGTTAGTAATCTCACGCTTAAGACCTAGCCACCAATATATCTCACGGAGATCTCTGTACATCTTATTTTCACCTGAGTGCATAGCATAGGGGCTA
Organism: Gossypium hirsutum; assembly: GCF_007990345.1. NCBI lineage: Eukaryota > Viridiplantae > Streptophyta > Magnoliopsida > Malvales > Malvaceae > Gossypium > Gossypium hirsutum. Next base: position 49,484,933 of record NC_053433.1, on the reverse strand, counting down.
CTATGCGCCTCCCACAGTATAGACTACCTCAAATCAACATCCTTAGGTACACAAATTCTGCCTCAAAAGCAAAGTACCCCTTCATTGTTTAGCCCAAAATCCCTAGTATTACCATTCTCGATCTGACGAAACCGAAGACCCAATAACTCATCTTCCAACTGTTTACTCTTAATCTTCTCAATCCACACTGGTTTAACTTAGAGCTCGGCCAACAAGCTACCATCATCAAATAAGCTAAGACGAGCAAACATTACTCTCAGATCAATCATAGCCTTACGGCTCAGTGGATCTGCCACCACATTAGCCTTACCAGGGTGATATTCAATCGAACAGTCATAATCCTTCAGCAGCTCAATCATCTACGCTGCCGAAGATTCAACTCCTTCTGAGTAAGGAGATACTTGAGGCTCTTGTGATCTGTGTAAATGATACACTTTTCACCGTACAAGTAATGCTTCCAAATTTTCAATGCGAATACCACTGCAGCCAAATCCAAGTTATGCGTTGGGTAATTCGCCTCATAAGTCTTAAGCTAGTGAGACGCACAAGCTACCACCTTACCCTCTTGCATCAACACACAACCTAAACCAACATGTGATGCATCGCTGTAAATAGTAAATTCTTTCCCAGACTCTAGTTGAATCAAAACAAGGGCCTCCGTTAAAACTTCCTTGAGCTTTTTAAAGCTCTCTTGCTGCTCATCAGTCTAGATAAATGGTGCATCCATACGCAACAGCTTAGTTAAGGGCATGGTAATTAGTGAAAACCCCTCTATGAATCTTCGATAATACCCAGCCAGCCCTAGAAAACTATGAATTTTCGATACAATCTTAGGCTGATTCCAATCCAACACAGCCTTAATTTTTCGAGGATCAACCCTAATCCCCTTAGCAGATACCACATGACCAAGAAAAGTTACCTCACATAACCAGAATTCACACTTGCTGAACTTGGCATATAGTTGCTTCTCCCTCAATATTTGTAGAACTACTCGGAGATGTTCATGATGTTCTATGTCAGTCCTTGAATACACCAGTATATCGTCGATAAATACTATAACAAACTGATCTAGATAGGGTTAAAATACTCTGTTCATCAGATCCATAAAAGCTGTTGGTGCATTTGTTAGCCCAAAAGGCATTACGAGGAACTCATATTGACCATAACAAGTCCTAAACGCCGTCTTGTACATGTCGGCCTTTTTAACTCTCAGTGGTGATACCCTGACCAAAGATCTATTTTAAGAAAATCTTCACTCCTTGTAGTTGGTCTAACAGATCCTCAATCCTTGGTAGAAAGTATCTATTCTTAATGGTTAACTTATTCAGTTGTCTGTAGTTGATGCACATACGCATGGATCCATCTTTCTTTTTCACAAACAAGACAGGTGCTCCCTACGGAGACACACTAGGTTGGATAAACCCACGATCCAGTAGCTCTTGTATTTGGGCCTTAAGCTCTACAAGCTCTTTCGGTGGCATTCTATAAGGGGCAATGGACACTGGAGCTGTACCAGGGAAGAGCTCAATCCCAAACTCCACTTCACGTTCTGAGGTAACCCCGATAACTCTTCAAGAAAAATGTTCAAAAAATCCTTAACAGTCCTGATATCCTTTACCGAAGAGTCCCCAACATCTGAAACATTGATGTAGGCCAAGAATGCCTCACAACCCTTGCGAATCAAGTTCCCAGCCCTTAGTGTAGAAATTATATTACTCAAATAATTCCATCGTTCCCCAATTATCACTATCTCCTCATCAGCTTCAGCTCTCAGTGCAACTCGTTTAGCAGCACAATCCAAGCGTACCCGATGTTTAACTAACCAATCTATGCATAGCATTAGGTCGAATTCTCCGAAAGGCAGCTCCATAAGATCATCCAAAAAGACAACTCCTTGTATTTCCAAGGGAACGTCTTTCAAAAACTTAATTACACAAACAGACTGTCCCAGTGTACTTAAACAGTAATTCAACTCATAGTATTCTCAACCGGAACCCCAATTTCTTAGTAACAGTACAAGCGTGTAACAGCCCGATTTAGGGCCAAAATAGAATAGTGGTTTCAAAACCACGAATCTGAGGTTGAAAGAAATTATTTTGATTAAGTTTTAGTGTTTATATTATGATTTCATAATTGTGTGAAAATTTCGTTGCGAAATTTTATTGATTGGGTGTTTAATTTGATATTTAAGACTAAATTGAAATAGGTAAAAAAATGTGTGTTCTAGTTCATAATGTACTTGATTGAAATGGGGGTTTTAAGTAGAGGTCCTTAAATGGCAATTAAACCATTATACTTTATATGGACAAAAATTAGGACATGGATGGAATTTTAAGAAAGTTTAGTAGTAAGGGCATTTTGGTCATTTGTATATTAAATGAAATAAAATGGGAAAAATAACACAAAAATGTGTTCATCTTCATTCATGCTTGGCCGAAACTTACATGTTCTCCATAGCTAGGGTTTTTCCCAAGCTTTCAAGCTCAATAGTAAGTGCATTCAAGCCCCGTTTTTAATGTTCTTTACATTTTTGAAATCCTCGTAGCTCGGTCTACCTATTTCTACCATTATTTCGAGCTAAGGTTTATGTTTAAAATTTACCCATGAATGATATGCATGTATTTTGATGTTTGATGGTAGAATATGAATGTTTGAAGTCAGGAGAACGATCTTTTCTAAGCGATATTTAGCGAAAACATGCAAAACGGCATAATCGGTAAAAATACCTATTGTTCATAACTATGTGTTAGAGTGAGAATTTGATGTTGTCATAGAAGGGAAAAATGATCAGCATGTCATAAAACATAATAATAAGGGCTGAAATTAAATTCCTGAGCTTAGAGGCAAAATCATAATTTTGTAAAAGTTAAGGGCAAAAATGTAATTTTTCCATAATGTGATTTTTGGATTGAAATAAATAGTATGAGTGTTAAATGAGCTAAATGTGTTGTTATAGATCAAGAAAGGCGTGGAATCGATCTCGAACGGGGGAAGGAAAAGGTTTTGGACTAAATTGCCAAATTTCTATATTTTGCACCAAGGTAAGTTTGTATGTAAATAATACATTAACTTCGTTACATTTTTATATTTTAGCCTATTATATGTATTTTAGCTAATTTTGAAACATAAATCAACTATTGGAGAAATGGAAATAAGTAATAGAGAGAAATCCCGGATGAACATTCGGAAAGATTGAATAATATAGATGGAGCGTAGCTAGGTTACATGTATGGTGCTGAGTGCACATCATGTGTATAAGAAAGCTATGAGATACTATGTAGTAGCTAGGTCACATGTGTGATACGGGATGTATCCCATGTAGACAAGAGACTACGGGAGAGATAAATTTAGCTAGGTCGCATGTATGATTCCAAGTGAAGGACACCATGTAGACAAGAGAGCTACGAGATAAATTGGCTAGGTCACATGGGTGGTACTAAGTGTTCACCATGTGTACAAGAGAGCCGAATTATATGAAATATGATAGTGGGGCAGTGTGCTGAAACCATCAAGTATCAAGGATTGATCCAAATTGTTCAACTGGATAATTTTACGGTGGCATTGTAATCATGGACTTATACTTGTGATGTATGAAATGTGGTGAAAATGAATTGTGATATGTATGCTAAGTGAGGTTAATACAAAGAAGGAGTGAAAGAGTGAATTTGCAATAATACTTTTTGGATAGTAGCAGTGACGTGACTTTGAAAAATCACTAAAAATAGTATAAATTTAATTAGAGGTTTAATGAGATATGAAATTAAATCTCAATGAATCTATTTTCATATAAAAGAAACAGAGCAAGCAAACGAACTCTATATTTTGAGATATTTATATTTGTGTGTGACTTGTTCAGATTGACTATGTGATCCCATGTTCTGACTTTGATAAATCATTAAAAATTTTACAAAAATAATTAAGAAATATAGTTAATATTTCTAGATTCCTTATTGAGTCTAGTTTTAAATGAAACATGTTTCATGGCTATTTGAATTGTGTACCGGGATAAATTCAACTCGTAGTGAACAGAGGTTAGATCAGTTGAGCTGTATAATAGGGAAACTTTAACTAATAAACTGTACTAATTGGCTGGACCAAAAATTCTAGAAATAAATTAGTAAGAAGTTATATGAGTCTAGTTTCAGGAAAATTTTATGGATTTGAATTCTGAGTTTTGTAACTCAAGTTATGATTTATTTAGTGAACATGACGCAGGAGAGACAGCTCAATTAAAGTGGAGTAAATATTGAAATTAAAAGTAGATACACTTGAGTTAATGTGTAAACATATTAGATTCTTTAATTATTATTTATATACTTACTTACTAAGCTATATAAGCTTACTTTCTTTTCTCTCTTTTGTCTTATAGTGTCGTCCAGCATTGCTCGGGAGTTAAGGATCGTTGAAGATCTGTCACACTATAAATACTTTTGGGTATTTGAACTAAACATTTCTTTTGAATTATGGCATGTATAGTAGGCTTTGTTATTTTGTTATGTGTCATAATTGCCTAGGTTTAAAATATTGGTTACATTATTTAACCAAATTATTTTGTATAAGCTATTGAAGTTGGCTAATATTGTTGAAGACATATGTTATAATGATACATTATCTATTTGAATGACATATTTCTATTTCAGTTTCGTTTAATGATATATATTATGAGCTGGTAATACCTCCTACCCTGTTTCGATGTGGAACACAGGTAATGGGTGTTACATTTAGTGGTATCAGAGCTATGGTTTAGTCGGTTCTCGACTAATATAGTGTGTGTAAAAGTCTAGCTATACATGCCATAAATATACTGTGATAGTGTGGTGACTCCTGATTATTCTAAACTGTGTTTTTTTTAATATAGCAATGGATCCTGATGGAACTACGGCTGATGATGCTGCTAGTAATGCGCCGGCTCCCGCACAAGGGACCGCGCCTGTAGAAAGTAGACCTGAGACATTGAGACAGGGAGATGAGGCTCGGGATGCCTTTCTCTAAAGGATGAACAATTGGTATACTGAGTTTATTCGAGCAAACCCAAATGCTCAACCTCCTCCACCCCCTCCCATACCTCAGACGGTTCCTGTAGCTGCTCAAGGCATAGATTTGGTAAGAATGAACAAGCATCCGGTTGACAAGATTCGAAAATAAGGGGCCGAAGAGTTTAGAGCAAAGATCGATAATGATCCCGAGAAAACGGAGTTCTGGCTTGAAAATCTACCCGTGTATTTGATGAGCTCTCATGTACACCCGAGGAGTGCTTAAAGTGTGCTGTATCACTTTTGAGAGATTCAGCCTACCACTGGTGGAAGACTTTGGTAGCATTGGTGCCAAAAGAAAGGGTTACTTGGGATTTCTTCCAGGAAGAATTCAAAAAGAAATACATAAGTCAGCGATTTATTGATCAAAAACGGAAGGAGTTCCTTGAATTGAAGCAGGGCAAGATGTCTATGGCAGAGTATGAACGCGAATTTATAAGGCTCAGCAAGTATGCCCAAGAATGTGTGTCCACCGAGGCCATTATGTGTAAAAGGTTTGAGGATGGGCTAAATGAGGACATTAAAGTGCTTGTGGGAATTTTGGAGCTGAAAGAATTTGTAGTATTGGTTGACTGAGCTCTTAAAGCCGAAGAATTGAACAAAGAAAGAAGAAAAGCTGCTATTGAGGCTCGAGATGTCAGAAAGAGGCTGATAAGCAAGTCATTTCAATCTCAATCTCAATCAAAGAGGTCCAAAGAGACAAACCCTTGAATGACAGTTTCAGCTGGGGATTCACACAGAGATCGTGGTAGGGCATATTCGGGGTCTAAAGCTCAAGCTACTTTAGTGGCAAGTGTGGGTAATGTGTGATCTAGAAAGCCCGAATGTCAGTAATGTGGCAGGCAACATTTTGGTGAGTGTTGGGGAAACGAGCGAGCTTGTTTCAAGTGTGGTTCTGGCGAGCATTTTATCAGAGACTGACCAGAGAAGTTAAAGAAGAAAAATTTCAGAGTGCTAGACAGAGTACTACTGCTAGCAGAGGTAGACCACCGAGAAATACTGGAGGTGGAGCTAGCAGTAAAACTGTAATGAAAGATTCAGCAGCGAGATCAGAAGCTAGAGTGCCTGCTAGAGCGCCTGCCATACGTGCCCGAGAGGATGCATCGTCTCCCGATGTGATTACTGGTACATTTTCTCTCTATGATCCTATTGTTATTGCATTGATTGATCCCGGGTCTACTCATTCCTATGTTTGTATGAATTTAGTATCTAATAAAAAGTTGCCAGTTGAGTTTACTGAATTTACGATTAAAGTGTCGAACCCTTTAGGCCAATATGTGCTAGTTGATAAGGTTTGCAAGAATTGCCCATTAATGATTCAAGGTCATTGTTTTCCGGCTAATCTAATGTTGTTACCATTTGATGAGTTTGATGTTATTTTGGGAATGGACTGGTTGACATTGTATGATGCCAAGGTAGATTGTAAACAGAAAACACTAGAGTTGAAATGTGAAAATGGTGAAACTCTATGGGTTGAAACAGATGAATCAAATAAATTGCATATGGCGATTTCACACATGTCTGCACAGAAATACATGAGGAAAGGATGTGAAGCTTATCTGGCCTATGTAATGAATACTGAGCTGTCTGAATTGAAGCTTGAATTAGTACCGATAGTCTGTGAATTTCCAGATGTATTTCCAGAGAAATTGCTTGGATTGCCTCTGAACAGGGAGATAGAGTTTGCCATTGATTTGTTGCCGGGTACTGCACCGATCTCGATTGCTCCAAATAGAATGGCTCCGACTGAATTAAAAGAATTGAAGGCTCAGTTGCAAGAGTTAACAGACAGGGGATTTGTGAGACCAAATTTCTCTTCCTGGGGTGCTCCCGTATTGTTCGTAAAGAAGAAAGATGGCTCAATGAGGCTTTGCATTGATTACCGTCAACTCAACAAGGTGACTATAAAGAACAAGTACCCGTTGCAGAGGATTGATGATTTATTCAATCAGTTAAAGGGGGCCACAGTGTTTTCAAAGATCGATTTGAGGTCCAGTTACTACCAGTTGAGAGTTAAGGAGTCGGATGTGTCAAAAACCGCCTTTAGGACAAGGTATGGACATTATGAGTTCCTTGTGATGCCTTTCGGCCTAAAAAATGCTCCAGCTATATTTATAGACTTGATGAACTGAATCTTTCGGCCATATTTAGATAAGTTTGTAGTAGTGTTTATAGATGACATTCTAATTTATTCTCGGGATGAGTCTGAGCACGCCGAACACTTGAGAACCATATTGCAAATCTTGAGAGAAAAGAAATTGTTTGCTTAGTAAAAGTGAGTTCTGGCTTCATGAAGTCAGATTTTTGGGACATATAGTCTCAGGTGATGGTATTCGGGTGGATCCGAGCAATATTTTCGCGATCATTGATTGGAAACCGCCAAAGAATGTATCTGAGGTTAGAAGCTTTTTAGGCTTGGCCGGGTATTATAGACGTTTTGTCAAGGGATTTTTGATGATTTCCTCTCCTATGACTAAGTTGCTGCAAAAGAATGTTAAGTTTGAATGGACTGATAAATGTCAGCAGAGTTTTGAAAAGCTGAAAGCACTTGATTGAAGCACCAATTTTAGTACAGCCCGAGCCAGGGAAGGAGTTCGTAATTTATAGTGATGCACATTGACAGGCCTTGGATGTGTACTAATGCAAGAGGGTAAAGTGGTAGCTTATGCCTCGAGACAGTTAAAACCGCATGAGAAGAACTATCCTACACATGATTTGGAATTGGCTGCTATTGTCTTTGCCTTGAAGATTTGGCGACATTATTTGTATGGTGAAAAATGCCGAATTTTTACTGATCACAAAACTTTGAAGTATTTGATAAATCAAAAGGATTTGAATCTGCGACAGCGGAGATGGCTTGAATTATTGAAGGATTATGAGTTAATGATTGATTATCATCCGGGAAAAGAGAAAGTAGTTGCTGACGCTTTGAGCAGGAAATCTCTTTTTACTTTGAGAGCCATGAATATGGGGCTGATGATGGGTCAATCTTAGCAGAGATGAGGGCTAAATCGTTATTTCTCCAGCTAATTTGTGATGCTCAAAAGAACGATAGTGAGTTGCGAACCAAGAGAACTTAGTGCGAATCGGGTTACGACTCAGATTTTCGAGTTGGACTGGATGACTGTTTGATGTTTCGAGACAGGATATGTGTACCGAAAAATGATGAATTGATTTAGAAAATATTACATAAGGCGCACAGTGGTTGTTTGTCAGTTCACCCTGGTAGCATAAAAATGTATAATGATTTAAAGAAGTTATATTGGTGGCCAAGTATGAAAAGGGACATTTCTGAATTTGTAAGTGTTTGATCTGTCAACAAGTAAAAGCTGAGCATCAAATGCGTTCAGGATTACTCCAACCAGTAATGGTGCCTGAGTGGAAATGGGATAGGATTGCCATGGATTTTGTAACCGATTTACCTCTGACTCCTAAAAAGAAGGATGCTGTCTGGGTAGTGGTTGATAGGTTAACAAAGTCGGCTCACTTTATACCGGTACGTACTGATTACTCACTTGATAAATTAGCTGAATTATATACTGCTGAAATTGTGAGGTTGCACAGGGTACCTATGTTTATAATATCAGATAGAGATCCGAGGTTTACCTCGAGATTCTGGAAAAAGTTACAAGAAGCTTTGGGTACAAAATTGAACTTTAGTACTACGTTTCATCCACAAACAGATGGTCAGTCGGAAAGAGTAATCCAAGTACTCGAAGATATGCTTAGATACTGTGTTTTAGAATTAGAAGGCAGTTGGGAGAAATATCTATCTTTGGTTGAATTTGCCTACAATAACAGTTTTCAGTCAATTATACAAATGGCACCATACAAAGCCTTGTATGGTCGCAAGTTTCAGACTCCTTTATATTGGACCGAACTTAGTGAGAAACAGATTCACGGAGTTGATCTAGTTAAAGAAACTAAAGAGAAAGTAAAAGTAATTCGTGATTGCTTGAAAGCTGCTTCAGATCGACAAAATTCATATGCAGATTTAAAAAGAAAAGAGATTGAATTCCAGGTAGGTGATAAAGTGTTCTTGAAGGTGTCACCATGGAAGAAGATTCTGAGATTTAGCCGAAAAGGCAAGTTGAGTCCGTGTTTTATTGGGCCGTACGAGATTACTGAGAGAATTGGACCAGTGGAATATCGGTTGGCCTTACCAGCAGAATTAGAAAGAATTCATAACGTGTTTCATGTATCAATGTTGCGACGTTATCGTTCTGATCCTTCACATGTGAATTCTCCAACAGAAATTGAGATTCGATAGGACTTGACCTATGATGAGGAACCGATTAAGATTTTGGCTCGAGAAGTAAAATAGTTGAGAAAGAAAAGTATAGCTTTAGTGAAAGTGTTATGGCAAAGACATGGAGTAGAAGAAGCTACGTGGGAACCAGAGGAAGCCATGAGAAAATAGTACCCAAATCTCTTTACCGGTAAGATTTTCAGAGACGAAAATCCCTAAAGGGGGAGAGTTGTAACAGCCCGATTTAGGGCCAAAACGGAATAGTGGTTTTGAAACCACGAATCTGAGGTTGAAAGAAATTATTTTGATTAATTTTTAGTGTTTATATTATGATTTCATAATTGTGTGAAAATTTCGTTGCGAAATTTTATCGATTGGGTGTTTAATTTGATATTTAGGACTAAATTGAAATAGGTAAAAAAATGTGTGTTCTAGTTCATAATGTACTTGATTGAAATGGGGGTTTTAATTAGATGATATGGACGCGCACGCGGACCAAGATCGAGTTGCCAAGTCACGAGAAACTCCTACGAAAGATCCTAGACGAACAGATCTGAAATCAAAAACAAAGATTAAGATTAAACCGAATCAGATTTGAATTTAAAATTCCCAAATTCAATTAAAAGAGCAGCAAGAAGAAAAGAAATAGAATCGATGAATCAAACGAAATTGAGAAGAAAGAAAAGATGCGAATCTGCTAAGGAATTGATTCGGCCAAGAATGCCCGATTTCCAGCAAACAATTGATTCCCAAATTGAAAGAAATCCAATCGGCCAAACCCTAGGAATTGGGGATTTTTGGGTTCGAATGGGTGCTGCTAATAGGAGAACAACTTAACCGATGAGATCTTGAGTTTAATCAATGCTGGAAAACAAACAAGAACAGCAAAATATTAGATGAGAAATCGGCACAAGTATAAGCAAAGAAAAGTAAAGAAAGAAATCGAAACAGCAAGAATTAAAGGATAAGTCCTAAAGATCCTTGAAATCCTGAAAGATTTCACAAATCTCTTCAAACGGCTCTAATCTCCCCTCCAAAGAATATCGATGGCAAGAAGAAGGTTGAAGATGGCTCCCACAATCAAAAGATTGTTAAAACAACTTCTAAAGAAAACTCAAGAGAGAATTCTTGGAGAAAACCCCAAAGAAAATTCTGCACTCAACAAATCTGAAATTTGATAGAAAAAATAATAATAAGATGTTTTTACAAAGGGTGGCTGGCCAATGCTTATATAGGCCTCCAACAAATCCTAATCTCACAAGTAACTAATAAAAAATTAAACCTAATTAATAAAATAACAAGGTAAATTCGGCCATGCACTTATATGGGCTGTTTTGGGCCGAATTTTACATGTAATGCTCCTAAAGATTAAAAAATTAAATTAAACAAGTAAGATGTTTACAAATTGGGCCCTTTGACATTTTGGCCTAATTTTCAACTAAGTATGAAGAAATTTCTTGATTGGGCTGGATTTTGGTTATTGGGCCTCGCCTTCAAGAATTTGGGCTCGTGATCCATCTCCTACCAAAATTGGGTCGTTGACGCTCGTAATGGAGATCCAATGCGTTTTGGCTGCAAGATTTGGTTTCTTGGACCAAGATTTCCAAGATTTGAAATCTTGATTTTCTTGATTCTTGAAATCTCTTTGAACAGCAAAATTGGGCCAAGATTCGATTTCTTGATTTTCTTGAAAACAAGAAAGTGAATCTTGATTTTCTTGTTCTCTCGTGTATGCATCTAAGGCCTTGCTAACAAGCTCTTGAATGGTCCCATTTAGTTTGGACCGCATTTGTCGGGCCTTTGATCTCGTTATTGGGCCTTGTGGCAATTTGAGCCCATCACGTTCATGAACTTGGATTGGGCCTTTATGACTCGTATCATTCCCCCCTTCCTCAAAAAGATTCGTCCTCGAATCTAAAAAATCAAATGAACTCGACTTTCCTCGATCGAACGGGACTAATGGCAATTGAGTCCACTGAAAAGAATAGCCATAAAATAGTAAATAGCAACGCAAACAAGCTTGTAGTCCAATTATAAGCATAATAGAATAGGTATAACGCATGTGAATGGGCAGATTCAGATTACCATGCATTAATCGACGGTTTATAGATTCACTCACACATGCATTATCAAAAACAAGAATCTTTTTATCAACCATCAAAATAGATTTATCATCAATAAATAAAATAGGACAGTCAAGCACGTTTCGATCTAAGTGTTCATCAACACGATCTTTGTCGCTATCCGAGGAGTACAAAAGTGTTTCAAAGGTTTCAAGCATCTGATGTGAGCTTGCCTACGAACCAAACGGAGAACGAACAAGAAGCCATTAAGCTGCCCATTGGTCCAATAACGCGAGCTAGAGCTAGACGATTCAAAGATGCTATTTTAGAAATGGTGGAACGGGTTGAGGAAAATGATAGCAAGGAGTTTAAAAACGAGCTGAACATATTCAACTTCTTTGAAGCTGAATTTCGTTCTAGCTAATTAATTTGCTGCTGGAATTTTAGACCATTTAAATAAGCATTTAAATAAGTTTTATTACAGCTTTTAAATATGTCTTAATTTATTACAAGTGTTTAATATGTTGATTTGGTTGAATTAAAGGTGTCTAGATGTCATTTAATTTGTTTGAATATATTACATGAATTAACTATGTTCAGCCGAATTAATGTGTCTTGTTTAGTACATATTTAATTCGGCTTAATGTTAATTAGTATGTTCATATTATGTTTTAAATTAATTCAGCTGAATTGAGTTAAATTAATGAGGTTCATTTGTTTTATTTAGGTTCAGCCGAATGTGGAAGATGCATGGGAAAGGTTGGCCGAATGTGTTGTGCAAGATGCATGCATGTTGGATTCAATGCACCTAATGATACATGCATGAACTACATTAAAAATGGTGTGCTGATTATTGAAGTTCTCTAAGTGACCATTCGGCTAAAGAGATAGTTTTTCAAGCTGCCATTATTTCCTTCACATTGCTGGATACATTTTGGCCATTCGGTTCTTGGTGTTCACATTTTAAGGCTCTTCAAAACCGTCCATTCACACCTAATGTGGCTGTTCAAGTGCCCTCTTTATTATTGATAATTTTTCAGCAAGAGTTGCCTATTGAATGATCATTTAAGCTCATCAGCTGAATGTAGCTGCTACATGCATTCCCAATATTCATTTTCTTAATATGGAAGCTTCATGTATGGTCACCATTCAGCCGAACCTACATTGGCCATTTTTGTTCAATGTTTGCTTAGAAACTAAGTCTAGAATATGTCCATTCGGCTACTAGGCATTAGGCTATAAATAGTTACTCATTTTCTTGTAAAAGGACTTTTGACAAAATTCTGAATGAAATATCATTTTAGCGAGGCAATTCACTCTCTTTATTCTCCAAAGCTCTAATTGACTTATTGATACGAGTCACAAAAGCCCAAATTCTTGAAGGCGAGGCCCAATAAGCAAATTCCCAGCCCAATCAAGAAATCCATCCATACTTAGTTGAAAATCAGGCCAAATTGTCAAAGTGGCCCAAGTTGTAAAGTTTTATTTTTATTTTTATTTTTTATTTATTTATTTACTTAGTTTAAATTTTTATGTCAATATTCAGTCCAAGAGTCCTAGATAAAATGACCTTTGACCAAATTTCCATATTAAAATAATTAGGAGTTTTTTTTATTTTAGTTTTCTAATTAGATTAGGACTAGTTATAAGGCCTATTTAAAGGCATGGCTGTCCACCTTGTTAAACACTTATCATTATTATTAAAATTTCAGATTTGTTGAGAGCAGAATTTTCTTTGAGTTTTCTCCAAGATTTCTCTCTTGAGTTTTCTTTAGAAGTTGTTTTAACAATCTTGTGATTGTGGGAGCCATCTTCAACCTTCTTCTTGCCATTGATATTCTTTGGAGGGGAGATTAGAGCCGTTTGAAGGGAGTTGTGAGATCTTTCGAGATTTCAAGGCTTCTTAGGACTTATCTTTTAATTTCTTACTGTAAATTCTTTCTTTATTTCTACTTGTGCTGAATCATTATCTAATCTATTTTCTGTTCTTATTGTGTTTTCAGCCTTTTTCTATCTTAAGGAATCAGCCCAAAAATCCCCAATTTCTAGGGTTTTTCCATACTCTTTTTGGGTGAAATTAGATTGTCGAAATTTGGGGAAAACTATCTGGGTGTTCAATTGGGCAGAATCACAATCTCCTTGAGGGTTTCAAGAACCCTAACACTTATTTCTATCCTCAATTTGATTCTTTGCTGATTTGGGGATTTTATTTCAGATCTGGAAATTCAAAGTTCTAATCTTTTAATTTTTCTGTTTCGTTTCGGATCTGATTGTTTAGGGTTTTCGTAGGAGTTTCCTGTGACTTGGCAACTCGATCTTGGTTCGCGCGCAACCCTTATCATTTGGTATCAGATTTTGGGCGTTTTGGGTGTTCTTGGTTGATTTCTAAACTGATCTCTATTTTTTAAAGCACAAACAGCAGTTTTACCCAGAAAAATTGTTCAAAAAAAATTCATTTGAGTGGGTAAACATTGTTCTATTGATCTGAAATTTTACATACATGTTTTTGGCACTGTGATTGAATATAAAAAAATTATTCCCGCAAAAAAATCAGTCAAAAAAGTCAAAATAATAAAAAAATACGAAATTCAATAAAATTTTAAAAAAAGATTCAGCGGGTTGAATTTGGTGCCCAAAATTTCCAGATCAAAAATTCAATATATAAGGACACTCCAAATTTAATTTCCGGATTTTTGGAGATCGGGAACACCTCGAACGAAGTTGTCAAGTTACTCCACAGTTTTTCGGGTTTTCTGTTTTCAGCAATTTTTTATTGATTCTTAGCTGTAGGTTTTCATTTGTTTACCTTTATTCTTCCTTTACGTTATCTAACACCTTCTTGTTTCTTGTGTTAGTAGGATTTAAACGTGTGCACAACTTCTTCCTCGGTGCAACACGAATCAATTGGTGTCTCGTCAGTTTTTGGCATCCTAGTGCAAATTAGGATTCTTTGGTAGTTTGGTTCACACTCTCTAATTGGTTGATATAAACTCTGATAAAGAACTCACAAGATTGAATTCGACCTCATTGAGAATTTGATTTTTTCTTTTTGAGTGATTAACGGTGAGGTTTGATAACTTTTATTTTTGAGTGTTGAGTGTTTATTTTTGCAGCTTTTTTGGAAGATGTCTAAAGATGACCATAATGATACACTTATGGAAGTCCAACAACAGTTAGAAGGACACGCTGCTGCAATCACACAAATAAATGCTACCCTTCAAGCATTGAATACTACTTTGAATGAGGTACGAATGAATCAAGAACTTCAGTATCGAGATCCAATCAGGGAAGATAGGAATAACCAGCCCCATAGGCGCGGCCCTCGACGTGTCCCTAGAATGGATGATGATTTTCATGATCGTGGACAACCTTCTTTGGCAAAACCAAAGAGCGAGCAGCAACGAGAACATCTCTTTCATACTCGCTGCCATGTACAAGGTAAGCTTTGTAGAGTTATTATTGATGGTGAAAGTTGCTCAAACATAGCCAGCACGACGATTGATACGAGCTCGATTCGGATGATGTGATGAGTCGTATTATATTCCCGATCGAATTTAGGTAGTGTCGATTTAGTTCAAAATTCAATAAGATGAGTTATATTGGTTTTAAATGAATTAGGAAGCAAAACGGGGATAAATGGTTTCCAATGAAACAAGTACGAACCCTTATTAACAAATAAGGACCCGGGCTTAAAGGTTTCAAAGAAAAGGAAAGAAATGGTAGATAAAACCGAGACCCTCTATTTAGCAAAATAGGAACCTTCGGTATAGTTGCAACGCCACACCTTATGGTGATAAGTTCAAAACAAAGTCAGATTGACGCCACTCGTAAAGATAAGTCAATTGAGCTTTGAAGAATAAAGAGAGTGAATTGCCTCACTAAAATTATATTTCATTCAGAGATTTGTCAAAAAGTCCTTTTATAAGAAAAATAGAAACTATTTATAGACTTTCAACTAGTAGCCGAATAGACAAGTTCAAGACTTAATTTCTAAGCAAACATTGAACTAAAATTCAGCTTAACTTCATGAATATGGGCAATGTAGATTCGGCTGAATTGTGACCAACTATGAAGCTTCCACCTTAAGCAAATGGATCTTGGAGATGCATGTAGCAGCTACATTCAGCTAATGGGTTTAAACGAGCATTCAAGAGACAACTCTTGCTGAAAAATTACCAATAATAAAGAGAGTACTTGAGCAGCCATATCAGGTGTGAATGGACGGTTTTGAAGAGCCTTAAGGTGTGAACACCTTGAACCGAATGGCCAAAAGATTTCCAGCAATGTGAAGGAAATAAATGGCAGCTTTGGATAATGAACAATCATCTCTTTTGGCCTAATGGACACATAGAAAACTTAAAAATCAGCACACCAATTTTAATGCATTCCATGCATGTATCGTTAAGTGCATGAACCCAATATGCATGCATCTTCACATCCATTGAATCTTCATGCATGAATCTGTCCCATTTCACCTTCAAATTCGGCTGCACCTAAAAACACACATAAACTTAATTAATTTCAAGCAAATTCAGCTGAACTAAATTAAAGTATAATGTGAACGTCCTAAATAACATTGAGACAACTTAAATATTAACAAATCATAACACATAAATTCGGCTGGACAAATTTAAAACATGTAATAATTTAGACAAATTAAATGACATCTAGACACCTTTAATTCAGCCAAATCAAGACATATTAAACACTTAAATTAATTAAGACATATTTAAAAGCTGTAATGAAACTTATTTAAATGCTTATTTAAATGGTCTAAAATTCCAGCAGCAAATTAATTAGCTAGAACGAAATTCAGCTTCAAAGAAGTTGAATATGTTCAGCTCGTTTTTAAACTCCTTGCTATCATTTTCCTCAACCCGTTCCACCATTGCTAAAATAGCATCTTTGAATCGTTTAGCTCTAGCTCGCGTTATTGGACCAATGGGCAGCTTAATGGCTTCTTGTTCGTTCTCCATTTGATTCGTAGGCAAGCTCACATCAACGATGGTGGAAAAGCTTTGCTTAACCACTACCAAGCATCCACAACCTTATCAACTACAAGGGCTTAGCAACGAAGGCCAATTTAGGGTCACTCAACAAGTGCGCATCGCCTTTTCTATCGGTAAGTATCAAGACGAAGTTGTGTGTGACGTAATGCCTATTTAAGCCTGTCATTTGTTGCTAGGAGAACCATGGCAACTGGATCGAAAAGTCACTCACGATGGTCGTACCAATAGGTATTCTTTCAAGCATCAAGGAAAGAAACTCACCTTAGTGCCGCTCACTCCGGAACAAGTCCATGAGGACCAAATCAAACTGAAAAATTCTGTTAAAACAAGTGAGGAAAAAGAAAAAGAGAATGAAAAAGAGCAAAAAGAGATTGAGAGTGAAAAACAAATTGAAGAAAGAAGAGAAAATGAATTAGAAAAAGAAACAAAAGAAAAAGACGTGGAAAGGGTAATGAGGAATGTTTCCACTAACCAAGATATGAATTTTTCTTGTGTTGCTACTTTTCAGGTTCCCGAAAGATCGAAAGATAACTTTCAACTTCAATACCTCTCAAATGAAAGACGCTTTCATACGATCAACTTAGGCAAAGATGAAATCACACTACATGATCCCGAAGGTAAGCGAGGTAAGGAAATTTTAGAAACCGAGTCCAGTGCAGATTTGAAAATTATTGATAAAACTTTTGGTGACTTAGTTCTTAAAAGATCCCCTCATTTTGATCCGATTAATTGTTACTCTTCGATTGTGGTTGATAAAGTCATTACGAAAAGAAGCGTGATTTGTTATTCTATTGATTTACCTTGTGTAAAATCCTCGAATTTGTCCAAATCTGTTTTGGAGAATAAGGTAACGAAAATTTCCAAATTTGTTTTCAATTTATATTCGTGCCTTAAACAGTTTATGTGGTTGTACATGAAGTTTGAGTTCCATTTGGCAAAGGTTAACTCAACAACGGAGATTCGACTACACTATGCCCCCGATGAGCGAAGGTTTGTTTTAAATGAAAAAGGTAAAATCGACCCTTATTCTTCTGCTTATCGAGGTAAGATGCTTGAAACCTTTGAAACACTTTTGTACTCCTCGGATAGTGATAAAGATCGTGTTGATGAACACTTAGATCGAAACGTGCTTGACTGTCCTATTTTATTTATTGATGATCTATCTGTTTTGATGGTTGATAAAAAGATTCTTGTTTTTGATAATGCATGTGTGAGTGAATCTATAGACCGTCGATTAATGCATGGTATGATTATGCAACTCTGTGAACCATGTGAATCTTTTCAAATACCTACTTGTGACGATTATGTTTACCATTTGATTTATTACTCGCAATTTATTCATGGTTTGTGGGAACAATGTGAGACGACTGAATGCCTTAAAACATGTCCATCTTTGTTTCAAATATTTGACGAGGCAATGGTGAGTAAATTAGATTGTTTGCATGGTAATCTGAATCTGTCCATTCACATGCGTTATACCTGTTCTGTTATGCTTATGATTGGACTACAAGCTTGTTTCCGTTGCTATTTACTATCTCATGGCTATTCTTTTCAGTGGACTCAATTGCCATTAGTCCCGTTCGATAGAGGAAAGTCGAGTTCATTTGATTTTTCAGATTCGAGGACGAATCTTTTTGAGGAAGGGGGGAATGATACGAGTCACAAAAGCCCAAATTCCTGAAGGCGAGGCCCAATAAGCAAATTCCCAGCCCAATCAAGAAATCCATCCATACTTAGTTGAAAATCAGGCCAAATTGTCAAAGTTGCCCAAGTTGTAAAGTTTTCTCCAAGATTTCTCTCTTGAGTTTTCTTTAGAAGTTGTTTTAACAATCTTGTGATTGTGGGAGCCATCTTCAACCTTCTTCTTGCCATTGATATTCTTTGGAGGGGAGATTAGAGCCGTTTGAGGGGAGTTGTGAGATCTTTCGAGATTTCAAGGCTTCTTAGGACTTATCTTTTAATTTCTTACTGTCAATTCTTTCTTTATTTCTACTTATGCTGAATCATTATCTAATCTATTTTCTGTTCTTATTGTGTTTTCAGCCTTTTTCTATCTTAAGGAATCAGCCCAAAAATCCCCAATTTCTAGGGTTTTTCCATACTCTTTTTGGGTGAAATTAGATTGTCGAAATTTGGGGAAAACTATCTTGGTGTTCAATTGGGCAGAATCACAATCTCCTTGAGGGTTTCAAGAACCCTAACACTTATTTCTATTCTCAATTTGATTCTTTGCTGATTTGGGGATTTTATTTCAGATCTGGAAATTCAAAGTTCTAATCTTTTAATTTTTCTGTTTCGTTTCGGATCTGATTGTTTAGGGTTTTCGTAGGAGTTTCCCGTGACTTGGCAACTCGATCTTGGTCCGCGCGCAACCCCGTATCACTTATCTTCAACAAGTGGCGTCAATCTGACTTTGTTTCGAACTTATCACCATTGGTGTGGCGTTCTTCATACCGTAGGTTCCTATTTTGCTAAATAGAGGGTCTCGGTTTTATCCCAAATCCTTTCTTTCTTTGAAACCTTAAGCCCCGGTCCTTATTTGCTAATAAGGGTTCGACTTGTTTTCATTGAAATATCCAGCAAACAACACTCCATCAAACTCCCTTGTTTCCCAAAGCCATTTAATTTTAAACACCAAGACTTGAATTTATTTCAAGGCCGACACTACCTAATTTCGATCGGGAAATATTACGACTCGTTATTTCATACGAAACGAGCTCGTATCAGTTGGTATCAGAGCTGGTTAATTTAGGTACGTAAATTGTAGATTCAAAAAAAATCGAAAAAAAAATCGAAAAAAAAAATATTTTGAAAAAAAAATTGCATACGGTCTAGGTGCGGATGAAAAGAACGTGAAAGATCCGTAAAAAAAAAAGTCTGGAGCCACTTCAACAAAATTTTTTCTAAAATCACATTCTACACTCCTTTATACCCATTCTAGTGAATTTTCACGCTATTATAAAAAAATTCCCAATTAGTGAATCCATTTTATACGCCACATCTTAAGCCTTTCTTTCATTCGAGCCTACCCTAAACCATACGACTTTCCCTTGCAAACCCCTTGAAGCTAACCCACAAGTGTGGATAAATCTAAGTATGATACGAGTCACAAAAGCCCAAATTCTTGAAGGCGAGGCCCAATAAGCAAATTCCCAGCCCAATCAAGAAATCCATCCATACTTAGTTGAAAATCAGGACAAATTGTCAAAGTGGCCCAAGTTGTAAAGTTTTATTTTTATTTTTATTTATTTATTTACTTAGTTTAAATTTTTATGTCAATATTCAGTCCAAGATTCCCAGATAAAATGACCTTTGACCGAATTTCCATATTAAAATAATTAGGAGTTTTTTTTATTTTAGTTTTCTAATTAGATTAGGACTAGTTATAAGTCCTATTTAAAGGCATGGCTGTCCACCTTGTTAAACACTTATCATTATTATTAAAATTTCAGATTTGTTGAGAGCAGAATTTTC
The DNA here is from genome assembly GCF_007990345.1 of Gossypium hirsutum. Classification (NCBI taxonomy): domain Eukaryota; kingdom Viridiplantae; phylum Streptophyta; class Magnoliopsida; order Malvales; family Malvaceae; genus Gossypium; species Gossypium hirsutum. The sequence continues at coordinate 49,465,105 of NC_053433.1, read as the reverse complement.
TTTGAGTTTTCTCCAAGATTTCTCTCTTGAGTCTTCTTTAGAAGTTGTTTTAACAATCTTGTGATTGTGGGAGCCATCTTCAAACTTCTTCTTGCCATTGATATTCTTTGGAGGGGAGATTAGAGCCGTTTGAAGGGAGTTGTGAGATCTTTCGAGATTTCAAGGCTTCTTAGGACTTATCTTTTAATTTCTTACTGTCAATTCTTTCTTTATTTCTACTTATGCTGAATCATTATCTAATCTATTTTCTGTTCTTATTGTGTTTTCAGTCTTTTTCTATCTTAAGGAATCAGCCCAAAAATCCCCAATTTCTAGGGTTTTTCCATACTCTTTTTAGGTGAAATTAGATTGTCGAAATTTGGGGAAAACTATCTTGGTGTTCAATTGGGCAGAATCACAATATCCTTGAGGGTTTCAAGAACCCTAACACTTATTTCTATTCTCAATTTGATTCTTTGCTGATTTGGGGATTTTATTTCAGATCTGGAAATTCAAAGTTCTAATCTTTTAATTTTTCTGTTTCGTTTCGGATCTGATTGTTTAGGGTTTTCGTAGGAGTTTCCCGTGACTTGGCAACTCGATCTTGGTCCGCGCGCAACCCCGTATCACTTATCTTCAACAAGTGGCGTCAATCTGACTTTGTTTCGAACTTATCACCATTGGTGTGGCGTTCTTCATACCGTAGGTTCCTATTTTGCTAAATAGAGGGTCTCGGTTTTATCCCAAATCCTTTCTTTCTTTGAAACCTTAAGCCCCGGGTCCTTATTTGCTAATAAGGATTCGACTTGTTTTCATTGAAATATCCAGCAAACAACACTCCATCAAACTCCCTTGTTTCCCAAAGCCATTTAATTTTAAACACCAAGACTTGAATTTATTTCAAGGCCGACACTACCTAATTTCGATCGGGAAATATTACGACTCGTTATTTCATACGAAACGAGCTCGTATCAGTTGGTATCAGAGCTGGTTAATTTAGGTACGTAAATTGTAGATTCAAAAAAAATCAAAAAAAATTGAAAAAAAAATCGAAAAAAAATATTTTGAAAAAAAAATTGCATACAGTCTAGGTGCGGACGAAAAGAACGTGAAAGATCCGTAAAAAAAAAGTCTGGAGCCACTTCAACAAAATTTTTTCTAAAATCACATTCTACACTCCTTTATACCCATTTTAGTGAATTTTCACGCTATTATAAAAAAAATTCCCAATTAGTGAATCCATTTTATACGCCACATCTTAAGCCTTTCTTTCTTTCGAGCCTACCCTAAACCATACGACTTTCCCTTGCAAACCCCTTGAAGCTGACCCACAAGTGTGGATAAATCTAAGTATGATACGAGTCACAAAAGCCAAATTCTTGAAGGCGAGGCCCAATAAGCAAATTCCCAGCCCAATCAAGAAATCCATCCATACTTAGTTGAAAATCAGGCCAAATTGTCAAAGTGGCCCAAGTTGTAAAGTTTTATTTTTATTTATTTATTTATTTATTTACTTAGTTTAAATTTTTATGTCAATATTCAGTCCAAGAGTCCCAGATAAAATGACCTTTGACCGAATTTCCATATTAAAATAATTAGGAGTTTTTTTATTTTAGTTTTCTAATTAGATTAGGACTAGTTATAAGTCCTATTTAAAGGCATGGCTGTCCACCTTGTTAAACACTTATCATTATTATTAAAATTTCAGATTTGTTGAGAGCAGAATTTTCTTTGAGTTTTCTCCAAGATTTCTCTCTTGAGTTTTCTTTAGAAGTTGTTTTAACAATCTTGTGATTGTGGGAGCCATCTTCAACCTTCTTCTTGCCATTGATATTCTTTGGAGGGGAGATTAGAGCCGTTTGAAGGGAGTTGTGAGATCTTTCGAGATTTCAAGGCTTCTTAGGACTTATCTTTTAATTTCTTACTGTCAATTCTTTCTTTATTTCTACTTATGCTGAATCATTATCTAATCTATTTCTCTCTTATTGTGTTTTCAGCCTTTTTCTATCTTAAGGAATCAGCCCAAAAATCCCCAATTTCTAGGGTTTTTCCATACTCTTTTTGGGTGAAATTAGATTGTCGAAATTTGGGGAAAACTATCTTGGTGTTCAATTGGGCAGAATCACAATCTCTTGAGGGTTTCAAGAACCCTAACACTTATTTCTATTCTCAATTTGATTCTTTGCTGATTTGGGGATTTTATTTCAGATCTAGAAATTCAAAGTTCTAATCTTTTAATTTTTCTGTTTCGTTTCGGATCTGATTGTTTAGGGTTTTCGTAGGAGTTTCCCGTGACTTGGCAACTCGATCTTGGTCCGCGCGCAACCCCGTATCACTTATCTTCAACAAGTGGCGTCAATCTGACTTTGTTTCGAACTTATCACCATTGGTGTGGCGTTCTTCATACCGTAGGTTCCTATTTTGCTAAATAGAGGGTCTCGGTTTTATCCCAAATCCTTTCTTTCTTTGAAACCTTAAGCCCCGGGTCCTTATTTGCTAATAAGGGTTCGACTTGTTTTCATTGAAATATCCAGCAAACAACACTCCATCAAACTCCCTTGTTTCCTAAAGCCATTTAATTTTAAACACCAATACTTGAATTTATTTCAAGGCCGACACTACCTAATTTCGATCGGGAAATATTACGACTCGTTATTTCATTCGAAACGAGCTCGTATCAGTTGGTATCAGAGCTGGTTAATTTAGGTACGTAAATTGTAGATTCAAAAAAATAAAAAAAAAATTGAAAAAAAATCGAAAAAAAAATATTTTGAAAAAAAAATTGCATACGGTCTAGGTGCGGACGAAAAGAACGTGAAAGATCCGTAAAAAAAAAAGTCTGGAGCCACTTCAATAAAATTTTTTCTAAAATCACATTCTACACTCCTTTATACCCATTTTAGTGAATTTTCACGCTATTATAAAAAAAATTCCCAATTAGTGAATCCATTTTATACGCCACATCTTAAGCCTTTCTTTCTTTCGAGCCTACCCTAAACCATACGACTTTCCCTTGCAAACCCCTTGAAGCTGACCCACAAGTGTGGATAAATCTAAGTATGATACGAGTCACAAAAGCCCAAATTCTTGAAGGCGAGGCCCAATAAGCAAATTCCCAGCCCAATCAAGAAATCCATCCATACTTAGTTGAAAATCAGGCCAAATTGTCAAAGTGGCCCAAGTTGTAAAGTTTTATTTTTATTTATTTATTTATTTGTTTACTTAGTTTAAATTTTTATGTCAATATTCAGTCCAAGAGTCCCAGATAAAATGACCTTTGACCGAATTTCCATATTAAAATAATTAGGAGTTTTTTTATTTTAGTTTTCTAATTAGATTAGGACTAGTTATAAGGCCTATTTAAAGGCTTGGCTGTCCACCTTGTTAAACACTTATCATTATTATTAAAATTTCAGATTTGTTGAGAGCAGAATTTTCTTTGAGTTTTCTCCAAGATTTCTCTCTTGAGTTTTCTTTAGAAGTTGTTTTAACAATCTTGTGATTGTGGGAGCCATCTTCAACCTTCTTCTTGCCATTGATATTCTTTGGAGGGGAGATTAGAGCCGTTTGAAGGGAGTTGTGAGATCTTTCGAGATTTCAAGGCTTCTTAGGACTTATCTTTTAATTTCTTACTGTCAATTCTTTCTTTATTTCTACTTATGCTGAATCATTATCTAATCTATTTTCTGTTCTTATTGTGTTTTCAGCCTTTTTCTATCTTAAGGAATCAGCCCAAAAATCCCCAATTTCTAGGGTTTTTCCATACTCTTTTTGGGTGAAATTAGATTGTCGAAATTTGGGGAAAACTATCTTGGTGTTCAATTGGGCAGAATCACAATCTCCTTGAGGGTTTCAAGAACCCTAACACTTATTTCTATTCTCAATTTGATTCTTTGCTGATTTGGGGATTTTATTTCAGATCTGGAAATTCAAAGTTCTAATCTTTTAATTTTTCTGTTTCGTTTGGATCTGATTGTTTAGGGTTTTCGTAGGAGTTTCCCGTGACTTGGCAACTCGATCTTGGTCCGCGCGCAACCCCGTATCACTTATCTTCAACAAGTGGCGTCAATCTGACTTTGTTTCGAACTTATCACCATTGGTGTGGCGTTCTTCATACCGTAGGTTCCTATTTTGCTAAATAGAGGGTCTCGGTTTTATCCCAAATCCTTTCTTTCTTTGAAACCTTAAGCCCCGGGTCCTTATTTGCTAATAAGGGTTCGACTTGTTTTCATTGAAATATCCAGCAAACAACACTCCATCAAACTCCCTTGTTTCCCAAAGCCATTTAATTTTAAACACCAAGACTTGAATTTATTTCAAGGCCGACACTACCTAATTTCGATCGGGAAATATTACGACTCGTTATTTCATACGAAACGAGCTCGTATCAGTTGGTATCAGAGCTGGTTAATTTAGGTACATAAATTTTAGATTCAAAAAAAAATCGAAAAAAAAATCGAAAAAAAATCGAAAAAAAATATTTTGAAAAAAAAATTGCATACGGTCTAGGTGCGGACGAAAAGAACGTGAAAGATCCGTAAAAAAAAAGTCTGGAGACACTTCAACAAATTTTTTTCTAAAATCACATTCTACACTCCTTTATACCCATTTTAGTGAATTTTCACGCTATTAAAAAAAATTCCCAATTAGTGAATCCATTTTATACGCCACATCTTAAGCCTTTCTTTCTTTCGAGCCTACCCTAAACCATACGACTTTCCCTTGCAAACCCCTTGAAGCTGACCCACAAGTGTGGATAAATCTAAGTATGATACGAGTCACAAAAGCCCAAATTCTTGAAGGCGAGGCCCAATAAGCAAATTCCCAGCCCAATCAAGAAATCCATCCATACTTAGTTGAAAATCAGGCCAAATTGTCAAAGTGGCCCAAGTTGTAAAGTTTTATTTTTATTTTTATTTATTTATTTATTTATTTACGTAGTTTAAATTTTTATGTCAATATTCAGTCCAAGAGTCCCAGATAAAATGACCTTTGACCGAATTTCCATATTAAAATAATTAGGAGTTTTTTTATTTTAGTTTTCTAATTAGATTAGGACTAGTTATAAGGCCTATTTAAAGGCATGGCTGTCCACCTTGTTAAACACTTATCATTATTATTAAAATTTTAGATTTGTTGATAGCAGAATTTTCTGAGTTTTCTCCAAGATTTTTCTCTTGAGTTTTCTTTAGAAGTTGTTTTAACAATCTTGTGATTATGGGAGCCATCTTCAACCTTCTTCTTGCCATTGATATTCTTTGGAGGGGAGATTAGAGCCGTTTGAAGGGAGTTGTGAGATCTTTCGAGATTTCAAGGCTTCTTAGGACTTATCTTTTAATTTCTTACTGTCAATTCTTTCTTTATTTCTGCTTGTGCCGAATCTTTATCTAATTTATTTTCTGTTCTTATTGTGTTTTCAGCCTTTTTCTATCTTAAGGAATTAGCCCAAAAATCCCCAATTTCTAGGGTTCTTGCCGATTCATCCATACTCTTTTTTGGGAGAAATTAGATTGCCGAAATTTGGGGAAAACTATCTGGGTGTTCAATTGGGCAGAATCGCAATCTCTTCTAGGGTTTCAAGATTCCTTATTAACACTTATTTCTATTCTCTATTTGATTCTTTACTGTTTTGGGGATTTTATTTCAGATCTAAAAATTCAAAAATCTAATCTTTTAATTTTATGTTTCGTTTCAGATCTAATTGTTTAGGGTTTTCGTAGGAGTTTCTCGTGACTTGGCAACTCGATCTTGGTCCGTGCGCAACCCCGTATCATTTGGTATCAGGTTTTGGGCGTTTTGGGTGTTCTTGGTTGATTTCTAAACTGATCTCTATTTTTTAAATTTCAAACAGCAGTTTTACCCAGAAAAATTTTCGAAAAAAAATTCATTTGAGTGGGTAAACGTTTTCTGATTGATCTGAAATTTTACATACATATTTTTGGCACTGTTATTGAATATACAAAAATATTTCCCGCAAAAAAATAAGTCGAAAAAGTCAAAAAATTGAAAAAAGACGAAATCCAATAAAAAATTAAAAAATATTCAGCGGGTTGAATTTGGTGCCCAAATTTTCCAGATAAAAAATTAAATATTTTAAGACATTCCAGATTTAATTTTGTGATTTTTTGAGATCGGGAACACCTCGAACGAAGTTGTCAAGTTACTCCGCAGTTTTTCGGGTTTTCTGTTTTCAACAATTTTTATTGATTCTTAGCTGTAGGTTTTCATTTGTTTGCTTTTTATTCTCCCTTTACAATATCTAACACCTTCTTGTTTTTGTGTTAGTAGGGTTTAAACGTGTGCCCAATTCTTCCTCGGTGCAACACGAATCAATTGGTGTCTCGTCAGTTTTTGGCATCCTAGTGCAAATTAGGATTCTTTGGTAGTTTGGTTCACACTCTCTAATTGGTTGATATAAACTCTGATAAAGAACTCACAAGATTGAATTCGACCTCATTGAAAATTTGATTTTTCTTTTTGAGTGATTAATGGTGAGGTTTGCTAACTTTTATTTTTGAGTGTTGAGTGTTTATTTTTTACAGGTTTTGAAGATGTCTAAAGGTGATAATAATGATGCACTTATGAAAGTCCAACAATAGTTAGACAGACATACTGCTGCAATCACACAAATAAATGTTACACTTCAAGCATTGAATACTACTTTGAATGAGGTACGAGTGAATCAAAAACATCAATATCGAGATCCAATTAAGGAAGATAGGGATAACCAGCCCCATAGGTGCAACCCTCAACGTGTCCCTAGAATGGATGATGATTGTCATGATCATGGACAATCATCTTTGGCAAAACCAAAGAGCGACCAGCAACGAGAACATCTCTTTCATACTCGCTGCCACGTACAAGGTAAGCTTTGTAGAGTTATTATTGATGGTGAAAGTTGCTCGAACATAGCCAGCACGACGATAGTGGAAAAGCTTTGCTTAACCACTACCAAGCATCCACAACCTTATCAACTACAAGGGCTTAGCAACGAAGGCCAATTTAGGGTCACTCAACAAGTGCGCATCGCCTTTTCTATCGGTAAGTATCAAGGCGAAGTTGTGTGTGACGTAATGCCTATTCAAGCCTGCCATTTGTTGCTAGGAGAACCGTGGCAACTGGATCGAAAAGTCACTCACGATGGTCGTACCAATAGGTATTCTTTCAAGCATCAAGGAAAGAAACTCACCTTAGTGCCGCTCACTCTGGAACAAGTCCATGAGGACCAAATCAAACTGAAAAATTCTGTTAAAATAAGTGAGGAAAAAGAAAAAGAGAATGAAAAAGAGCAAAAAGAGATTGAGAGTGAAAAAGAAATTGAAGAAAGAAGAGAAAATGAATTAGAAAAAGAAACAAAAGAAAAAGACGTGGAAAGGGTAGTGAGGAATGTTTCCACTAACCAAGATATGAATTTTTCTTGTGTTGCTACTTTTCAGGTTCCCGAAAGATCGAAAGATAACTTTCAACTTCAATACCTCTCAAATGAAAGACGCTTTCATACGATCAACTTAAGCAAAGATGAAATCACACTACATGATCCTGAAGGTAAGCGAGGTAAGGAAATTTTAGAAACCGAGTCCAGTGCAGATTTGAAAATTATTGATAAAACTTTTGGTGACTTAGTTCTTAAAAGATCCCCTCATTTTGATCCGATTAATTGTTACTCTTCGATTGTGGTTGATAAAGTCATTACGAAAAGAAGCGTGATTTGTTATTCTCTTGATTTACCTTGTGTAAAATCCTCGAATTTGTCCAAATCTGTTTTGGAGAATAAGGTAACGAAATTTTCCAAATTTGTTTTCAATTTATATTCGTGCCTTAAACAGTTTATGTGGTTGTACATGAAGTTTGAGTTCCATTTGACAAAGGTTAACTCAACAACGGAGATTCGACTACACTATGCCCCCGATGAGCGAAGGTTTGTTTTAAATGAAAAAGGTAAAATCGACCCTTATTCTTCTGCTTATCGAGGTAAGATGCTTGAAACCTTTGAAACACTTTTGTACTCCTCGGATAGTGATAAAGATCATGTTGATGAACACTTAGATCGAAACGTGCTTGATTGTCCTATTTTATTTATTGATGATCTATCTGTTTTGATGGTTGATAAAAAGATTCTTGTTTTTGATAATGCATGTGTGAGTGAATCTATAGACCGTCGATTAATGCATGGTATGATTATGCAACTCTGTGAACCATGTGAATCTTTTCAAATACCTACTTGTGACGATTATGTTTACCATTTGATTTATTACTCGCAATTTATTCATGGTTTGTGGGAACAATGTGAGACGACTGAATGCTTTAAAACATGTCCATCTTTGTTTCAAATATTTGACGAGGCAGTTGATGTGAGCACGCCCGGGGCATCCTCGAGTGCAAACCAAGATCTAAACGAGCTGCCTAAAGGACCTATAACTGAAGCTTATGCTAAACATTTCCTAGAAGCTATTTTAGCTTCTAATGCAAAACCTTGGTTCGAAACAAGGGCCAAAGCTCACAAAATCAGCTTGAAGCAACTATCCAAAGGACCCGTGCATTGTTAGCAAGCTGATCCTAGCTCATTTCTAGCTCCTCGAGCACCGTCCAGCTCAACTCAGCTCATTTGAGCTTGTTTCAGCTCATTTGAGCTCAGCCGAGCTTACTTTCAGCTCCTTCTTTCTTTCTTTCAATAAACTAAGTCTTAATTTAGTTTATAATTAAGTTTGCTACAGCTCATGCCGAAACCCCTAGCTCAATTTCAACTCATTAAGTGTTTTGACTATTTTGAGCTAGCTGAATTTATTATAAGTTGACTTATAATTATTGTGTTCAAATTTAGTTAGTGATATTAAGTTATTTAGTTATTATTTTAAATTATAATTATATGAATAGTTGTGTGTTATTTAATTATGTTATTTACTTTTGTAGGTTAGCCGAATTTGGAAGATACATTCATGGCATTTAATGCAAGGTCCATGGGAAAGTTAATTGAACGGGAGGATACATGCATGGACCGGTTCAATGTTTGGAGGACATACGTTCATGTACATGGAAGGTTAATGCATATTGAAAGGTGCATCTCCCTTGGACGGCACACATGCATGAATGGGGGGTAATCAATGCAAGTGCATGTATGGCTAGGTTCAAGGCCCCTTCCAAGTTCCATGTACAATCGATGCATGTGGGAGGACCCTTGGAGTTTCCTAAGCACCTATTCGGCCAAGAGACACCCTTTGGGAGTTTCATGCATCCCATGGCCGAACCTAGACAATCCCATTGGCTTCCAAAGTTTGCTCATACATGAAGCTGCCCATTCATCTCCCATTCGGCCGAACATGGACAAGGACACCATTGGTCATTTTTCTAGAAGGTTCATGTCTTAATTTAGGTTCATTACTTAATCATTAAGTTCATGAATGGACTATTCGGTTAGCATAAGAAACTAGTATAAATAGTTTGTTGATTTCATTTGTAAAGGACTTTTGACTTTTGATCATTTGAATGAACTTTGTTCAAAGAGTGAGTTTTCTCCTCTCTAAATTCGTACGAGTTTCGATCTGACTTATCTAGCGTGCTAGTGGCGTCTATCGTTCTCTTTTGAACTTATCACCTTGCTTTGGTGTGGCGTTCAACCCTTCTACAATTTCGTAATCCCACCTTGAACCGAATAGAAATCGGGGTGACACTTTTTAGTGTTGAATCGTTTCTGGCGTTTAAGCTCATTTATCCATTCCACCGACTATCCTAGATTTTACCCAACTATAATATCTTTTTACAAAACCGAGCCTTCATTTATCAACTTCCATTTTTCTTATTTTTATCCTTAAATCGAGCCTACTATCCTTATAAATTTACCATCACCTTAGCCAACCTTTAAAACCATTTGAAAGCTTCCGCATCTTTAGCCTTATTTCATCCTATTTTCGATAACTCAACTATTCCTCGTCGACGATCGGGCAATTACGTGAAATGACTCAATTAATCCGGGCCGGATCACATCATTTGGTATCAGAGCTACTAAAACGAGGAGTGCCGACATTCGTATCAAGCTCGGAGTAGGTTCGTAATGTAAAAAAAAATAAAAAAAAATCAAAAAAATTTTTGAGTTGGAATTTAATTTTTTTTCTCTTCCTTGTATTTTGTTTACTATTGTATTGGATTTAAAAAAAAGAGAAGAAATTCAAAAAAAAAGAAAAAAAAATCAAAAAAAAAAAGAAAAAAAAAGGTGAGCAAAAAAATCAAGTTAAAAAAAGTGAAAAGTCTTGCGAGTTTTTATTTTTTTCTCTTATTTACTCCGATCATCAAGTTTCCCTTCCTACCATTATTTACCCATCCCAACGCTACACTTAGCCTTGATTTTATTTTGTTTAGCCTACCCTACACCGACATTATCCCTTGTAACCCATTTTGAAACCGACCCTCAAGTAGCAAATTAAGTCTATCGAGACGAATTACGAATTTGTGAGACGAGGTCGAGTGGTAAAAGGCAAGAGAGCGTGAGTTCATTCGAAAAAAAAGCCTAAAAGAGAGTTCAAACACGAGTGAGTGAATTTTTCTTTTTGAGCGAACTTGAGAGATTTGTGGTGAGAATTATTTTTCTTTCTAATTTAACTTTTGTTTTCTAATATTTTGTTGAAGCATGTCTGAAGAATTTTCTAAATTTGAATTCCAAATGTGGAGACAAGAAATGCAAAGGATAATGCGATCTGAATTTCGACAATTCGAAAAAGATAAAGAAGATTTGACATCTACTATCGTTGACATCAAGATTAGTGCAATCCTTCAAAGATTGGAAAATGAACCACAATGTGAAGATATGTTTCACATGATGTGATCCGGCTCGGTTGATTGAGTCGATTCACTTGATTGCCCGATCGTCGACGAGAAGTTTGTTCGATTTTGTAGATAGATGGAGTTAGATGATTTTTTTATAGCGGAAGTTGAGAAAATGGGTTCAAAAGATGGTTTGGATAGATGTTTGATAGGCTCGGTGAAATAAAGAAATATTGTTTATAATTTAATAGTTAAAATGGAATGGAAAAATAGAACTCAAGCGAAGAACGATTCAATACTATATGAAGTATTGCCCCGGGACTTATATTGCTTAAGGTGGGTTTAATGGATTGTCGAAGATGGACCTTGACCCGTTACCTATAGAAAGGTAGGAACCAAAGGTATAAAAAGGTGGATGAACGCCACACCAGGATGGTGATAAGTTCAAGAAGTCGGGTTGACGCCACTAGCGAGCTAGATAAGTCAGAACGAGACTCGTACGAAATAGGATAGGAGGAAACCTCACAATCAAGTTTTCAATAATCAAATTCTGTAACCTTTTACAATAAACAAGTAAGCTATTTATAAGCCTAAAATGCCTATTGATATTCGGCATCTATGTTGTTCACACTAACTTAAATTCTGTTCACACAGGTATTTAACATGTTCACACAAATAGCATTAAAATCCAGTTCATGCTTGAAGATGGTACATGAATTGGCCGAACCATCATGATGCTTCACTTGATGCATTCATGCATCCTTAGCCTTGAAGAATCTCCATAATTCCATGAATGTGCAGCTCTTTAATGATCCTACATCTCCCTTGGCTGAATGAGGCATTAATGTGCCTAAAATACTTGAATGGTCATCTTGAAAATGCATGAATCATGCATGAAACGTCCCATGTATTTTCCCCCATAAATATGATCCATGAATCTTCAAATACATAAACTTTCAGCAACTCCCTCTTGCATGAACGTCCCAAATGCATGTGCTCCTTTAAATGCCATCCATTGAACCTCAATTGTGCATGCACACTCCCATACATTGCACCAATCCATTTATGAACCTGCAGCAAATTAAATCAGCAAGTTAAATGCATTTCAAACACATTAAATTAGCAGCATATGAACTCAATAATTTGCACATTAAATTTGGCCATACATATTAACAATTTTAGACATATTTAAAACATCATAATTAATTAAGTATTTAATTTAGATATAATTAAAACACTTAATTAATTATTTGTCCAGATTTTAACAAATTAACTAACTTAAGATAAACAACTAATTTAACTAATGACAAATTAAATGGTTTATTTCAGCAAAATAAATGCAAGCTAAAGAAAGCTAAAAATAAGCTCATTGGGTTAAGATTGAGTTGAATTGAGCTTGAGTGAGTTGACTTGAGCTCGAGTGAGCTGGAAATGAGCTAAACAGAGCTTAATGAAATGAAATTGAACTAATTCAACTCGCATGGATTTGCAAACAATGCTTAGGGAGCTGATCCAAAAGTGTGCCTGGGGCATGGTCGTATCATCCCCTCCCTCTTTAAAGCGATTTGTCCCCAAATCGGGCCATTTACTCGCAAAAAATCGTTGAAGATTCTGAAAGCCACAATTAACTCGGATCAAAAGAAGCTCATTCGCATGCCCTCCCTCTTTAGGAGGGTACCACTTCACATTGTCACCTTTAAAAGAATAAAACGAATTAGTGACACGATGAAGATTAAACACAAAGGAACTTTTTGAGATTTGATTCACAGTTTGAACAAATAATCCAATACCGGGGTTGAAAATAGAAATCGTTCTTACCTTTTTCTTCGATGGAAACAAACATAAATCACAAGGCATTTGATAGCTATGGTTTTGGAAGTCAACTTTCCATGGTTCGATTACCTTAGGCAATGATATAGAATGGTGTTCACCGGGGTCAAAGACAAAATTTTCTCTTGCCATTTCAATTTGATTTGGCAATTTCATGACCGACTTCATAGAAAGAGCACTAAGAAACTCAAAATCATTATCATTCAAAACATGTTCGGATCTTTTAGTCCACAGTTGAGAACATCCTCCGAAAACAAAATTTTGATTTTGACTTAACAAACCAACAAGATTCACATGGCTCATTTTCAAACTTAAAGACAAAGTATCATACAAACAAAGATTGTTTACACATTCATTCAAACAAATTTTACGATGCTTGCTTTCTTTCATGGATGATTCATAATAGCAAACTCCGGGATTAAAGACATGATTTTGACTACTCGATCCAAATGGCAAAAAGAGTCCTTTTATCTCCAACAATTTACACAAATTAAACAACGAGGGTGTTAACATACTCAAATTCAAACAAGCAAACCCTTTAAATTTCATTCGAAAAGATTTACAAAAACATGGAAATTTCACACCAAAAATTAGATAATCCACATGATCAACACAACCAAGCAGATGATATGTCAACTTTTGATCACACAATTCCAGATTTTGTTGGTGTTGATTTATTCGCTCTTCATCAAAAATCTTGCCAATGGCGTATTCATCAATACATTTCCATTCCTTTTCAACATGATCAGTGAGAATGAACATTTTATATGGACTTTCATCTTGCGCATCCAAAACATGCATTCCATTGCAAGTTAAAGATAAACAACCAATACCATCAAAATGATATTTTTCAAAAGCAAGAATCTTCTTATCATTAGACAAAGCAAATGGATCATCATCAATCAAAGAATGACAAATAGCCACGTCAAAGTTCAGATTCTTTCTAAAGACCAAATCATCAACAGTGTGTCCATCAACAATTGAGTAAGGCAGAAGTGCTTTAAAATTTTCAACATTCATACCTTGCTTACCTTTTGGCATAGGCGAACTAGGATCGTTGAGAACATTACCTTTTTCAGCCAAAATGAACCTTCTCTCCTTCGAGAGGTATTGGAGTTGAAAATTATCGTCACTTGGCCTTCCGGAGACCTGAAAAGAGGAAACAAAACAAGACAAATTCTCATGTGGTTTAGTAAACAAATTCCTCACTTTTTCTTGCTCTTTTGCCTCCTTTTCTCTCGTTTGTTTTTCTAACTCATTGTCTTTTCTTTCTTTTTCAATTTTCTCTTTTTCCTCACACTTTTGTTCAATCTCAATTTCTTTTTCGATTTCTTTCTCTTTTTCACATCCTTTTTCAATCTCAATTTCTTTTTCCATGACACTCGTTTCTTTTACACTCTCGTTTCTTTCTTCAATCTCACTCTCTTTTTCAATTTCTTGTTCCTTTTCTTTCATTTCTTTTTCAATCTCTTTCTCCTTTTCTCGCTCAATGGATTGCTTCATTTTGAATTGGTCTTCTTGCACTTGTTCCGGTGTGAGCGGTGCTAAAGTGATTTTCCTTCCTTGATGCTTGAAGGAATACCTATTGGTACGTTCATCGTGAATGACCTTGCGATCCGATTGCCATGGTTCTCCTAGCAACAAATGGCAGACTTGAATAGGCACAACATCACAAAGGGCTTCGTCTTGGTATCTTCCGATGGAAAATGCAACACGCACTTGTTGAGTAACTTCAAATTTGCCTTCAACACCAAGTCCTTGCAGTTGATAGGGTCGTGGATGCTTGGTAGTGGCCAAGCCAAGTTTTTTTACCGTTCGAATACTAGCCATGTTTTACCTACTTCCACCATCAATAATGAGGCAACAAACTTTATCGTGGACACGGCAACGCGTGTGAAACATATCTTCACATTGTGGTTCATTTTCCAATCTTTGAAGGATTGCACTAATCTTGATGTCAACGATAGTAGATGTCAAATCTTCTTTATCTTTGTCGAATTGTCGAAATTCAGATCGCATTATCCTTTGCATTTCTTGTCTCCACATTTGGAATTCAAATTCAGAAAATTCTTCAGACATGCTTCAACAAAATATTAGAAAACAAAAGTTAAATTAGAAAGAAAAAATAATTCTCACCACAAATCTCTCAAGTTCGCTCAAAAAGAAAAATTCACTCACTCTCGTGTTTGAACTCTCTTTTAGGCTTTTTTTTCGAATGAACTCACGCTCTCTTGCCTTTTACCACTCGACCTCGTCTCACAAATTCGTAATTCGTCTCGATAGACTTAATTTGCTGCTTGAGGGTCGGTTTCAAAATGGGTTACAAGGAATAATGTCGGGTGTAGGGTAGGCTGAATAAAGAAGAAAATTGGTTTAAAATGTGGCGTTGGGATGGTAAATAATGGTAGGAAGGGAAACTTGATGATCGGAGTAAATAAGAGAAGAAAATAAAAACTCACAAGACTTTTCACTTTTTTTTTAAACTTGATTTTTTTTTGCTCACCTTTTTTTTTCTTTTCTTTTTTTTTGCTCGATTTTTTTTCACTTTTTTTTTGAATTTTTTTTCAATCAAATTTTTTTTCGAATTTTTTTTTTGATTTTTTTTGTTACTCCAATATAATAGTAAGCTAAATACAAGGGAAAAAAATTAAATTACAACTCAAATTTTTTTTTGATTTTTTTTTCACGTTTCGAACCTACTTGCGGCCTTATTACGAACGTCAGCGCTCCTCGTTTTAGTAGCTCTGATACCAAATGATGTGATCCGGCTCGGTTGATTGAGTCGATTCACTTGATTGCCCGATCGTCGACGAGAAGTTTGTTCGATTTTGTAGATAGATGGAGTTAGATGATTTTTTTATAGCGGAAGTTGAGAAAATGGGTTCAAAAGATGGTTTGGATAGATGTTTGATAGGCTCGGTGAAATAAAGAAATATTGTTTATAATTTAATAGTTAAAATGGAATGGAAAAATAGAACTCAAGCGAAGAACGATTCAATACTATATGAAGTATTGCCCCGGGACTTATATTGCTTAAGGTGGGTTTAATGGATTGTCGAAGATGGACCTTGACCCGTTACCTATAGAAAGGTAGGAACCAAAGGTATAAAAAGGTGGATGAACGCCACACCAGGATGGTGATAAGTTCAAGAAGTCGGGTTGACGCCACTAGCGAGCTAGATAAGTCAGAACGAGACTCGTACGAAATAGGATAGGAGGAAACCTCACAATCAAGTTTTCAATAATCAAATTCTGTAACCTTTTACAATAAACAAGTAAGCTATTTATAAGCCTAAAATGCCTATTGATATTCGGCATCTATGTTGTTCACACTAACTTAAATTCTGTTCACACAGGTATTTAACATGTTCACACAAATAGCATTAAAATCCAGTTCATGCTTGAAGATGGTACATGAATTGGCCGAACCATCATGATGCTTCACTTGATGCATTCATGCATCCTTAGCCTTAAAGAATCTCCATAATTCCATGAATGTGCAGCTCTTTAATGATCCTACATCTCCCTTGGCTGAATGAGGCATTAATGTGCCTAAAATACTTGAATGGTCATCTTGAAAATGCATGAATCATGCATGAAACGTCCCATGTATTTTCCCCCATAAATATGATCCATGAATCTTCAAATACATAAACTTTCAGCAACTCCCTCTTGCATGAAC